>NC_136482.1:172924786-173117286 GCF_053919585.1 Euprymna scolopes
AACAACCAATGGTGTAAGCAACAGTCCGTTTTTTTAATTTCTCATTATCTTTCTTGCTTATGGTAGATAGAGAGAGGAGTGGGAGAGCGACAGAGAGAACTATTGTGGCGTCCACTCGGTTGACAAATCAAATCTCCAACTGGCCATGTTTTTTTCTTGTGTCACTTTTCCCTGTCAATCTTTTCAAAAGATCAACACAACCAGATTCCTTTCTGTAACATTTTTCGCAACAATAACAAAGTTTGTTTATATTCATGAAAAATATTGCAACAATTCTAGTTTAGCTTATCAATTTCTCACATTCCATCCGCAGACGCGTGCCACATTTTAATCCATATAAATACATATATGTATATACACCTATACACCTATATATACTAGCATGTCAGCCCGGCTTAGACCGGGTCATTCGTGTAACACTTCTAACAGATGGATAAATGCGCAGTTTATACATATACAAATACAGATATATGTATAGTCCATACATAAAAGGTACAGATATAAATAAAAAGGTATCTATGAAGAATAATGCTGATCCAATATATGTGCACCGACTCTCCAAGCACCCACCATCATTAATTAAATATATACCAAAATCAGTTGGAATTTGATAAGTAATAACTCATCTAATGAAATATTTCATGAATCTAAAATATATATAATTTCCTATTGATCCTTTGTATGCTTTACAAACAAGCCAAATGTATCATTCAAAAACGGGTAAATATAATGTCATTTCTTTTAATATCAATTTTCCTGGGGTTTTTTAAAAAGTTATTTTGATAAAATTTAAATGGAAACAAAATTTAATCCTTTCTCTTTACAAATATATAATAATTTTTCTTGTGCTATTTATAACTTTTATTCTGAACTACTTCAAGTAAGGTTCATATTTTTTAAATGAGAACATGAGTATATATAGCGGTACTTCTTCACAAAATCTGGCAATTTTCTAGAAAATGATGTTGCATGCAAATAATCTAACACAATGAAATGTAAATCTAGAGTTGTGAAGGCTCAAATAATGTCCGCTCTGAGTTTGAGAGAAGGCTCTAATAATTTCCACCTCAAGTTGCGGTTAAAGCTCAAATAATGTCCGCCTTCGGTTGTGAAAAAGGCTTAAATAATGTTTGCCTTGAGTTACAGAGAAAACTCAAATGATGTTCACTTAAAGTTGTGGAAAAGGCTCAAATAATGTCTGCTTCAAGTCGAAGAGAACACTCAAATGATGTCCACTTTCATTCGTGGAAAAGACTCAAATAATGTCTTCTTTGAGTTGTAGTAAAAGCTCAAATAATATATGCCTCGAGTTGCAGAGAAAGTTCAAATAATGTCCACCTCTAGTTATAGAAAAGGCTCAAATAATGTCCGTCTTAAGTTGAGGTTCCAATGTTAATTGCATAGTAAAGAAGGCTCCAATTATGTTAACCACAAGTTGTGAAAACTCAAATAATGTTAATCGTGAATTGAGAAGGCCTTAATAACATTAATTGCAAATTGATAATGCTCCAATAATGTTAACTGAGGATTGGAAAGGCTTAAATAATGTTAATCTTGAATTGAAAAGTCTCAAATTATGTTAATTGTGAATCGTGGATTGAGAAGTCTCAAATTATGTTAAACTTAAATTGAGAAGGTTTGAATAATGTTAATCGCGAATTAAGAAGGCTCAAATATGTTTATCGTGATTTGAGAAAGCTCATATGTTTATCTTTAGTTTGAGTGTAACATATTGACTAGGTTTCAAGAAGGAGTAAGGACAATATATTTATAATGAGTATTTCTAAAAGATAACATTCTGAAAGAGATATAGTTGACGCGTTATTAAATAAAACAAATGCTATACATACTTTTGAAATACATCTTTCTATAATGTTGATCTAAAAGCAGTAACCTAAATAAACAATAGTGCCAACCTAATGCTTGTTGTATTGTTCTGTAAAAGTGTTTCTTCAAAGTTCAATAAACATCGAAGTCCTTGTAAAGGTAGAGATGGCAGTAAAAGTCTTTAGGCAGATCAACTAAAGTCATAAAACTAAATCCAGCTTTGGCTTAATACTTTGACATTTCTATCTTGGATCATTGTTTTGAATCCTCTGCAGGATATGATTATCTGCTTTATTTGAAGCATGTGACATTTGGCATGAGATCAAGACACCTGCTTTGTAAATAATCCCATCTTCATAATACAAACAAGTTTGGTTCAAGAAAAATAGACCAACTCTTAATCTTTTTATTGCATATTATTTAGTAACTAGCAGGACCCGTGTACCGGCGTGACCCGGTGGAATTATGCCTCCCCCACACCACCTGTAAAAAAAAAATCATCTAGACTATGGTTGTTAGTGGGAGCCACTGCCAGCCCAGTAAAATAACAAGCACTGGCACCCATGGGCAAAATGAATGTACCGTGCCAAAGTAACAACGTTAGTATCGATAAACTCAGTCTTAACATGGGGTTTTGATTATGTGTTGTGAATATTCTGTGCTTTAAGAAATTCGTTTCTTATCGTTGAGCACTTTCAGTTGAATTAAAGTCGGTCAATTTAGCTCTTATGCGTAGATCATCGTATAACGATTAGATCACTGTCTGACTGACGTAAATGAACATTTAAAAAAAATTAAGATGTTTAAATTCAACGTTATTTACAGCGGTTAATGGTAGCCGAATGGATTAGGTCTCCGCTAATCGAGCCAGATCGACTGGTATTAATCGTGACACCCTGCACTGAAGATTCCCGAAAGGATGAAACACTAGTGTCTGTAGGTATTTAATTATTATAGTAGAAAATAATTATATATATATATATATATATATATATATATATAAATAATTATATATATATATATATATATATATATATATATATATATATATATATATATATATATGTATGTATAGCCTTTAAATATTTCCTTTTCACTTCGCCGTGATTTTTCCGGCGATTATCATTGAGTACAGGTTTAATCTTCAGATTAAAAAAGAAATTTAAGATAGTATTTTTAATGACTGTAATAGTCGGTGATCAATTTGTAATGATAACGTTCTAATAAATGGAACACACATTTTTTCACGTTAGTTGTTAATGCTGCCCCTATTTTTCCCCCAAGGTATTTTGGTAATGTGAAACTAAGCGTGTAATCTATGATAAGCGCCAGAAAAATATGTGAAAAATAGAAGGGGAAAAATGTAACGGCTCGTGGCAGAATTAACAACGGGAGTGGCCACAAAGTGGGTGTTCACTGTAGTAGGACGTTATAATTCCAAATTTAAGCCTGTAAGGACTGATAATCGGCTGTAAAATTTTCGAATAAGTGAAAAATAAAAAAAAATAAATAAGAGCAGCATTGTTCAGGTTAATCAATTCTTTTGTATTTTGTTTTTTTTTAATTGTTTTGCAATCTGAAAGTTTTGTGTTTTAAAGGTTCTAAAAAGGGTAAACGTGTTCAATAGCTAACTCTAATCAGATTGCCATATTCTACTAAATATTTATAGGTAAATCTTTCAGAAAAACGGCCAAAAAAGGCCAAAATGATAAGTATAGCCAGATTTTCAGAAACAAAAAAGCTAAGTAAGAAAAACCATGTGTGCGTAAATATTTATTTATTTTACACGCCATTATAGTTATATCTTGTGTGCATATGTAGATTAATGATGTTTTAAACCGACTCATTTCATATATATATATATATATTGTAGAGTTTAGCTTCCAAATAATCGTGTGTTTTTATTGCGATTTGTACTGAAAAAAATTACAAAATTCTAATAAAAGAAATATGAAAAAGAATTACAAAATTTTATTAAAAGTAATATGTTGCAGAAATAAAATAGTTGGCCCAAAATAAGTTCGTTTTATTCATTAAACTTCCATATTTTTGCTTTGGCATAAGAATATAAAGAACAGAATATTTATTAAAAACAATATGTTGCAAAAATTTAATTCTTGTTCCTATTATTTCGTTCAATGAACTTTCGTTTTGTTTTAGCATAAAAATTTAAAAAACGCAAGCATTTGGGAACTAACCTTTTCAATTTAGTCCAGAGTTAATAACAAGTCATTATAGTTAAATTTTATGTGCTTGTGTAGGTATCTGATTTTTGTACCGACCCATTTCATATATATTTATATGATGAAGAGTTTAGTTTCAAAATAATCTCGCGTTTTTTATAACAATTTGTTTCGAAAAAAAATAAATAAATAAAATAAAAATGTTGTTTTGACAAAGACGACGGCGTTGTCGTCGTGGGTGTCGACAACAACGAAGAAGATTCTTATTGTGGATAGCGTTTTTTAAACTTTGTAAAAGAAAGCAAGTGTACGAGTTATTTAACATTCATTTAATGATTTGCTCTCTCTTGTAAGTTTCGATCTTACATGCCTGAAATGACCTCTGCATTAAATGAACCTAACTCCTGGTGTAATAAGATGTCTCTTAGTGACGCCATATTTTAATCTTAGTAAGTGTCCGTTTATAAATCGAATAAATTGATTTGGGAATATGAGAATTTGAAAAGCTCAACCAATCAGAATGGATGGACTTTGCGAGGGAGCCTTTATTATTTATGAATCGGAAATTAGAACGAGTATGTTATATCTATGCATATATGAGCAAGTAACGGTCGGTGTAAGCACAGAATCTGTTGAACATGTAAAATTTGCGTCAGAGACAGCCAGTAGTAGTGGGAGGACTAAATATTTAGAGAAAAATAGGGATGACTCCTTCCTCTAAAGATGTTGCGATTGTGACGGTGTTGCTCGTAGGATGCAATGTAGCATTATATATTATTACGACTGCATGTGATAAAAATGGCGTTCGTAAGCCACATAAGATAGTGGCTATTAGCCTATATGCATTGAATTTGTCTGTGGCATCTGTTGTTGCAAACCTACGATAATTTGGTCCAAAGGGGACTTTCTGCAATCATTTTATTATATATGAAGATAATATCATTTTTAAATGCAGCTAGATCACAGGAGCAGGGTGATTTGTGGGGATGAATATAATTTGATCAGCCATCAGACACATGTCAACATGTAAAACAAATGTTAAACCAAATACGATCATGTGATTTTTTAAAGTAAATTATAATGAAACTAAAGCATCATGTAAAATATAGATAAATGTTTAGACGTTCTGTAAGGATGGGTCAGTCATAAACAACTAATTAAAGAAATGGGGCTCCGTTAGTTAAATGCATCCACATTTATTAATTGTAATACTCATTGGTGATACGTTACCCAATTTAAAAAAAAATCCCATTGTTACCATTAGAGAACTACCGGGTTACTTGCTTTCATTAGAAATTAGTGTACCTGAGCAAACAATAATTTATGAAATTCATTGAAACAGTCTAACGTTTGAAACACAAAGGAAAAGTTCGGTTCTATTCAAATGACAGATTTGAAATTGAAATTCATTATAGAACATAAGGATAAGGAAATATTGGGAAAGAGTTTTACAGACAAACAAAACTAAAATTAAGTTGTTTGGTCACAATTGTTAGAATTATGTGTGGAGGTAATATTGCCTACTTAGCCAAGAATAATGTACCAAATTTTTGGGTGGCAGTGCCATGATTTTAGGAGCCGTTTTTCTGCTGAACGTATTGATAAAATATCAATAATAGAAGGTAAAATGAATGCCAATTTTTTTTTCATCCTAGAAGAAACTTTATTATCGTCCCAAGCATACAATAAAATCTATGAAGAAATAGTTTGCCAAAAAATAATTTTGTCATCTTGCAAAAGCCAAGTGAGTCCTTGGATTTGAATCCATTCAAGAACATGTGACGCTATTTAAAAATTAAAATCTGGAAAAGAACATCAATAAATACTAAAAATACGAACACGATATGCTAGTCAGAATTTAACAAAATGCTAATGTTTACAAGTCATTGCAGAATGGTTGGTTGGTTGTTTTTGTTTTACGGTATATCAACCCTTTTCGGGTTATTTAATGCCGAATCCAGTGATTTTGAACAACAATTTTTTAATAGAGTATATTTGTTTTTTGTTTTTTTTTTAAAGTCGGTTCCTATTTAACCCATAGTTGGGACCCTAACAGGTACTACCAGTCCGGGTCAGAGTGGACCTGGGAGCAATAGCAATTAAGAGTAGCTCCACACTCCCCAAAGCCCGCAAGCTGAGGCCTCACCATCGGATATAGTTTAAGGTCATATCCAGGACCGATTGCAGAATGGACACTATTGAAATAAAGGTTATTTAACAAAGTACAAAATAAAGACAATGTTATTTTTGTATTGTACGATTGCTTTTGTCATTCATTAAATTGTATCAACTTCTGTACTATTGAATATAAGTTTTTTGGCATATATTAATAACTAGTAGGGAGACCCGACTTTGTTCGGGATTGAAGTAGGATGAATAAATGTTCTTCACTTCCAATACTTTTATTGTCATCAAAATCAGTGAAATCGCTCATGTTTCAATCAAATCGATTGATTATCTGCTCTAGTTGGGAACCCACCACGGTGCAATGGGAGGAAGAAACATGCCTCTTCGCAATGGCTTAGTTCACAACATATTGTAGTCTAGATTGCACTGTAGAGAATCTACTGTTGTTTTTATAAACTTATTTTATATAATGGCTTGAATTAAGATTTAAAGTGCAAAACCGAAGTATCATGGTTTAATTGTGCTCTAAACAGAAACATATCAAGCGCACTCCTACTGTTTATATGCCTGGCCCTTCTGCTTGTGTGGTGATAAAACTTCTCAAATGCACTTGTGATGTTATGTTGTATAAGGGTGTTAACATTTATCAAAATTGACTGTTCCTTCTTTAATAAGATGTTTTTCAGTTATCTATACTTATCAGAAGTATTCTGATACAAAATCTGTATAAGAATACTCTCAGACACAGAATACTTTTGTGTGAAATTAAAAAAAATCTGCTCCGTCATTTTGGAGTCCATAGGAAACGAACTCACAAACACACAGATAAAGTGCCTTGTATATATAAATAAAGATATTCAATATTATACATGCAATAAAAGTATGAAAGTATTGTTAGGTTAATGTTGTAAAATATTAGAAAATCTTATTTTTAATATGACATAATATGACATTGTAAAATATTTTTAATATGACATAATATGACATTGTAAAATATTTTTAATATGACATAATATGACATTGTAAAATATTAGAAAATCTTATTTTTAATATGACATAATATGACATTGTAAAATATTAGAAAATCTTATTTTTAATATGACATAATATGACATTGTAAAATATTAGAAAATCTTATTTTTAATATGACATAATATGACATTGTAAAATATTTTTAATATGACATAATATGACATTGTAAAATATTTTTAATATGACATAATATGACATTGTAAAATATTAGAAAATCTTATTTTTAATATGACATAATATGACATTGTAAAATATTAGAAAATCTTATTTTTAATATGACATAATATGACATTGTAAAATATTAGAAAATCTTATTTTTAATATGACATAATATGACATTGTAAAATATTTTTAATATGACATAATATGACATTGTAAAATATTTTTAATATGACATAATATGACATTGTAAAATATTTTTAATATGACATAATATGACATTGTAAAATATTAGAAAATCTTATTTTTAATATGACATAATATGACATTGTAAAATATTAGAAAATCTTATTTTTAATATGACATAATATGACATTGTAAAATATTTTTAATATGACATTTCTGAATTTTTGAGATGAGGATTGGTTATTTGGATTATTTGGATTCTTCAAAATACTGTGCGTGATTTTTTACAACGTTTCGGTCAATGTAATCTCCGACCTTCTTCATACTAGAAATGTCCACAAGGACATGTGGTGCAGTGGTTAGAGTACATAGAAAAATCAATTGTGAAAGTTCAATTCTCAATATGGGTGATCGAAAAATACAATTGTGAATTATTTAGGACCTCTATCCAGTCATGGCTGACAGAACGAGAGCATGCTACCCCCGTGAAGTAAATAAAAGGTTCTGCTTGAAATTTCGTCCAAATTCAGGAGTTCGAAAAGATACACCGGAAGAAGGTCGGAGGTTACATCGACTGAAATGTTGTGAAAATCACGCTAAAGCTGAGAACAGTAGTTCGGTGAATCCAAACAATATGCTATTTTTTATATTTCTTCCTTCCAACTGCGATGATGATGATGGTGGTGGTGGTTGACATGTTAAAATTCTGCCAGAGTGATAGCATTACTTTCGTTAGTATCCTTGGGAAAGCTATACATTTCTTTTCCTCTCAGTTATGGGTGAAATAGGATAGACTACACATTAAAGCCTTGGTAGGTCTATGAAATGGAAACATTCTGATTTAATATCTTTAGTCACAGTGGGAACCTGTACAGTCATAAATCACCGTATCTCCCCCCCCCCTTTTACTTCAGTGTAAGTTCTTAGAAATCAAGAGTCTCCTTCCTATGGGTAACACTTGATCTCAGTATGATATCCGAACGCTCCATTAAAGTTCTAGTTTACCTCTAAAACAGTAAGTGAGTGAAGAACATTAATTTCCCTCTCCCAAATTGGCCAGTTAACTATGTTTTAGTTTATCTTTGACGTTGTCCAGGTTTTTCAACGGTTTAGAATAATCTTCCATAACATTTTAACGAACCCAACACGTTGTAGATGAGAGTATCACAAAGAAACAGAGGAATGGACGAGGAAAGAAATTCAGCTCAGCATTTTTTTTTTTTTTCAGTTTTAACAAAAGGCGTTTATTCTTGGTATTTCCAACAATGCATTGCATCTTGTTTTAAACAGTTCATTTTGTCTCTGCTGTGACGTCATTTTGCTCAACCGGCTTGGTCATCTGCATATGTTAGTTATCATACAATGCTAGCGGCTTTGTTACATATTTTTTAGCGATCTCTTCAACTTACCAGATTCCAAGACAAGAATTCATCTAGTTTGGTGGAGTACCCAGCTTTGTGCTGTTACTTGGGGAAGCATTACTAGGAGAAGGTGCACAATTTCTCATATAAGCCAGTATATATCTATACTGAAAGGATTTTATTTGTGCTTTGAGTACTGTGCTATTTTGAACATTTAGTCAGGATTTACTTGTAGGGGAAAGTATCCTCATGCCAGATTGTCCGGATCAATTAGGTTTAAGGATCCCAGCAGTTTAGTTAATAAAAAAAGGTATCCTACATTGAAAAAATGAATCTTGCTGGCAAACAATAGAACTACTCGTTTGTTTACAGAATGGTATGTACATGTGCGAAGGTCAAGATTAACTGATGTTGATCGAAAGTTGTTCACCTCGTTTCACTCATCTGCTGGGCTTTTAAAACCCTAATTCATCTGATTGCCCCAACAAAGAGACAGAAGCCACTCAAGGAGGATATTTTATAGTAGAATGGTTTGTATCTTCCAAAACGCAGTTAAAACCGAATTCATCTGTTGAGGTCATTCAATAGCGAAAAGTTTCATCGCAATAAGCAAGCGACTACAACATGTGATATACGGATATACTAGATGACTTCGATAAGTTTCCAGACTTTTTTTTTTGTATGGACACTTTTATTGATAGTACACAGATGAAACTTTAGTCCCCTTTGAAGTAATCTCCTTTGGCTGCAATGCACTTGTTGTACCGTTCCAACAACTTCTGGAATGCCCCATGGAAGTCCTCTTGTATGAGCGTGTCAATGACCCTTGTCGCAATCTCTTTCATCTCCTCAATTGTTTCATAACGACAGCCTCTAAGGTTTTCCTTGAGCTTAGGGAATAATCAAAAGTCACAGGGAGCAAGGTCTGGACTATAGGGAGGGTGAGGAACTGTCTTGTTATCGATCTTGGTCAAATAAGGATGGAATTGTGAACTGGTCCATTCGTGCAAATCTTACATATCTTCAGTTCCTCACAAATAATTGTGTATACAGTTCCCACACTGACATCAAACTGTGCACTTATTGTCTCTATAGACACACAACGGTATTTATCTATGAAATTCTTTATTTGGCCAATGAACTCTCGTGTTCTGACCTTCTTACTTCTCCCACACATCTCATCATCCCTTACAGACTCCTTGCCTTCCTTGAATCTCTTATGCCACTCAAAAACTGATGCTTGCTACATGCAAGATGGCCAAAAGCAGTCTGAAGCATTCCATACTTTTATGTGGCTTTTTTTTCCAAGTTTAAAACAGAAATTTTATTGCATATCGTTCTCCTAAAGTGTCCTCACGTTCAGATTGCATTTTTGAAATTCCCCAGATGTGGTAATCAAGCTTTAGTTGTGTTATGGATAGAACAGTTAACGCAGTGCTGGGCTGAACCCAGCTTACTTGCGTCAGGTAGGTGCAGAAAGGTCAAGAGGTGACATATCAAACTCGGTTACTTCCATTGATAAAGTGTGCACCTGTATTGCAGGACAAGTCAGTGAGTGTATTTTGAGTGTGACCAGTTAACGAGAATTACCTCCCCTCCACATATACAATCATATAAATAAAAACGCACATGGAGATTTTTGAGTTAGAGTCAGAGTCGAGAGTGGAAGAGAGTAGTCAATTGATTGGAGTTGAAGTTGGTTAACAGAAATGCAAAAAAGCTTGAGTCAACAGTGCCCCAGTTAACTTGTAGACGAAATAAAGAATTCATTGCCAGAAAATCGGCGTCGTGTTTTAGTCTTAGATGCTCTTTATAGCTCATTGACCAGTGACGGGAAGAATCGCATCCCAGAATGACTAAGATAACAGGGAAAAAAAAGGTATGGTAAAGTTTATCGTGTATATATATGTGCACATACATGTACAGTTAAGAACTACTAAGGTAAATACAGAACTAAGGGTCCTTAAACTTGACACCCGACTGTATAAATGTATATAAACTGTATATAAAACTTGTATATAACGAAATGGGAAGATGCAATTACAATATCCACTCGACGATTTTAAAAAAAAAGGTCATTAGAACACGCCCACACACACATTAGAGCAAGACGCACGGTTATATAGACACTTTGTATAAAAAGGAGATACACAACATATAACAGTAGGATGTATTCCAATTCCTGCTGTAGCTATTCATTTGAACCTGAAATCATAAAAATTGATCAGTCATCTCATAAGATGTATAGCAATAACATACTGAATTTTCAAGAGTCTACAACAAATTTAAATGCCTGAACATAAAAAGGTCTAGAAACTTATTATAGGCACCGAGTACATTGTATAATATATGTGGGTTATTTTTAAAAAAATTATTTATTTATTTATTATTATTATTATTTTTTAATTTATTTATTTATTTTTATTTTATTTTTGTTGTTATTATTGTTGTTGTCGTCGTCGTCTGAAGATTCCAAAACAAATTCTTAATAGAATTTAAGGTGTATGTCCGAAATTGATATTCCAAACACTAGAACATTAAATTTATCAATGTCACAATATTGAAAACTAGATAGGAGAAGCGTTCCAAAAGTAATGCCTCCTATTTTTTGTTCCGCTCGAGTGGATAAGAGGGGATTGCAAATTGGCGTTGTTATGATGACTGAACTGATTCATTTATGGCATGAATGTTTCATTTCTCTATTGCTGATATTGACGGTGTGAGACTAAGAAAACAACCCCTACTATGGATGTGCATCAGAAGCAGAGATGTGTCATTGAATTCCTGGCAGAAGTGCATTGAGAATAATGGTGACTATGTAGAAACAAACATTCTGAAGCAGAAAACGTTGTGTGTTTTAACGGTACCACTCCCATCTTTGTAGCTCTTCGACTTTTTGAATGAAAAAAAATAGGAGACTTTACTTTTGGAACAACCCTCGTATGACAAAGCACGCTCCGGATGGCCATGAACATCCATCGTTTATCATTGGTAAAAATGCATTAAGAATGGTGCTGACTATGTAGAAAAATAAATTCTAGAGCACAAAACGCCGTACGTTTTAATAGTATTACTCCCGTCTTTGTAGCTTGAAGTACATTTTTTTTTTTTAATATCACAATCTTGATAAAAAAAAAAGATTAAAAAAAAAATTATAGTCCAAGTTTTTATTTATTGAAAACTTTATTTTTATATTAAATATTCAAAGATAAAAGGAGTATAAAATTCCATTACTTTAATAGAATGTAACTACAAAGTTTTGATAAAACTTTTGTTATTCAGTGCATTATATGATGAAACTATAATAGTTTAGTAATTTATATTCAGTACAAGACCGCAAATGCTGATAATTGCTGTTGGTTGAATTTCCAAAGGAAGGCAAGAGAAGAAGAGAGATAGGCGAGGAAAATAATTGTCCATACATCAGCCAACAATGGAATATTCACATGCAATACACAGTTTCATTAGAATTGCAACAACAGACTTTGGATTGATGAGACGTGCGGTCCAGATATGATTAAAATATACATTATGCCACATCCCAGAGATCTGTTATATAAATTGAAAGTTACCTTCCTGAATTTTTTAGATGAGGATTGGTTATTTGCATTATTTGGATTCAGCAGACTACTGTTCTCATCTTGAGTGTTATTTCCACAACGTTTCCGTCACTGTAACCCCCGACCTTCTTCCATTCTTCTTGTCGAACTCTGGAATGTTTCCGCTGAAATCAGGAATTTGGATGGAATTTCAAACGGAATCTATTATTGACTTCATAGGAGGTGCATGTTCTTGTTCCTTCAGCCATGGTCCTAAGTAATTCGCAATTGCATTTTTTGCTCGCCCACATTGAGAATTGAACCTTCACTCATCAGGAGAATATGACTTTTACAATTGATTTTTCCAAGTATTTTAACCTCAGCACCACAAGTCTGAGTTCAACAGAAACATTCCCGAGTTTGACACGATACACTTGAAGAAGATCGGAGGTTACAGCGACCAAAACGTTGTGAAAATGACATTCAAGATGAGAACAGTAATCTGATGAATCCAAACTACGAATTTGTTATGAAATTTAAGAAAAAGTATTTAATAATTCTTTTTAAATACATAGATAATTCTTTTATATACTTTTTTCATGATTTGATTATTTAAATCTATTTGGATTATTATTTGTTTCGGCCAATGTAATCTTCATATATTTTTTTCATGATTTGATTATTTAAATCTATTTGGATTATCATTTGTTTCGGCCAATGTAATCTTCATATATTTTCTTCATGTGCATCTTTTGTAACATTGCAAATATTTATGTCGAACCCGGGAATCCATACAAGTTCAATGTAAATATTTCAGATTTTAAAAAGATGCCCCAGAAGAAGGTCGGAGGTTACATCAGCCAAAACGAAAATAACAAGCAATACGCGAACATTAGTCCAAATAATCCAAATAATCAACCTACATCAATTCCAAAATAATATTTAAATTTTTTTAATAAAGTCAACTTTACAATATTTTATACCATTCAATTGTGGTCCTGGATATGTCCTTAAACTATATCCAGTGGTGAGGCCCCAGCTTGCGGGCTCTGGGGAGTGTGGAGCCACCCTTTAATTGCCATTGCTCCCAGGTCCACTCTGACCCGGAGTGGTAGTACCTGTTAGGGTCCCAACTATGGGTTAAATAGAAACTGACTTGCAAAAAACAAATATATTCTATTAAAAAAATGTTCTTCAAAATCACTGGATTCGGCATTAAATAACCTGAAAAGGGTTGATAAGCCGTAAAACAAAATCAACCAACCAACCAACCAACCATTCAATTGTGCAATATCGAGGCAATCAATACATTTATATTTTCTTGCATTTTAATATTTTAAATAAATGTGTTGCAACAGTACAATTCGCACTCACTGGAGGATCCACTCCCTCTCAAAATCCCTCCTTACCAAACGCCTTCATTGGTTCGACAACACCCAGATGATTTCATCCATGAAGTCATCAATCCAGCACCAGCACCAGACTTGAAGAAACGCTGTGGTGGTCAACTTAGAACCGGGTTTAGGACAGTGAAGCAGTATGCAACTGATTCTGGACCCTCACCTTTTCGGGATTCGTCGCAGGAATCGCAAATGGCTTGCACTCATAACGGAAGCAACCTTGAAGTGTCATATGCCTGGTCAGCCAATGTTTGGAACATGGTAAACTTGTTGGAAAGAGCCGGCCCAATCGACCCAGGGTAAATGCCATAAGTAGGATTATGACTAGTGTTATATTTTTTATTCATCTTTCATGATGCTAACAATAAAGTTGTATTCTGAAAGGGTCTCACCCAGAAATGTGTGTTTTGGCCTCAAGCTAGTCTTTTTTTTTTTTTTTTTACATGGTAGTAACCACTTATCAAGGCCTGGAAGCCACTCGGGGATAAGGTGTATTGCGTGTACTGTAATCAATGAGATAGTATCGTAGTAATCGTTAGTATTGGAAATTTGATAAAGTGTTTTACTTAAGGGGGCGGTTTATCAGGAATTTGTTTATGTTGGACTTGAAGACATCCAAGTTGTAGTCAGGTGGGAAACAGGATAATGGAACAGAGTTCCACAGGCGTGCACTTCTAAGAAAGAAGCTTTGTTCATGGAATTTACGTTTTGGTTTTGGCACAGATAAAGAGTGGGGAAAATTTTTGACAGTGGTTTCAGCGAGACGGGTGTTTATCGTGAAAGATTGGCGAGGGGTACCAGAGATTGGAGCTCAGACGAGCACCTGCCATGGAAGTAACGCTAAAACAAAGACAGGCTCGCAACCTCTCTTCTGTGGGAGAGAAGTTGCAGGGAAGAGAAAAGAGCATCTCCCACTAAGCCACAAAGTCTAATTTGACATGTGCCCAGAATAATGGTGATTTGTTTTTGTTTAAATAATAGTGAATTTTTTTTTGTTTAATTAATAGTGAATTTCTTCTTCTATTTCAATTTGTTTTATTTAGATGATAGAATATTGAAGATAACGTGAAAAAAAAAAAATTAAGTTATAAAATGAGAATTTAGTGCAATTCTAAATTTATTTTATAATTTAATAGAAATGCACCAAATTTTGAATGAATAACCGTTGAGATGCTGAGCCTGGACCAACATTACTAATAATAAACACTAGTAGTAAGTGTGTAGGTATAAGAGTTACAGGAAGTAACCAGGGGTGATCTCCCCTGAACAGGAAGTAATGCGCGCATACATATGTCTTATGCATTTTTCACTAAAGCTATTATTTATCAAAATATGTATAAATATTCTTTCTTGTTTAAATAAAGTTTACGGTTGTATATAGATAAACTCAGTATCGATTTTCATTAATTTAAGTCATCGAACACGCAAGCATACTGTAACAAGTTTGATTGAAGCGTTGTGCATAATGCGCAAGGACTCCTTTTACTGTTAGTAATTAACAGAATTACACAAAAGTTTGCATGAACAGCTATTTAGATGTAGAGAGTGTCATACCATTAAATAAGAACTTTGAACAAATTTGGTTCTTTTCTACTTAAAGAGCTCATCATCTCCTTATACCTTAATTATATTGGTGCATCACTGGATGCAATAAATCTGATGGTATTTGAACTTGGCATGCCGATTCCATGAAAATGATTGAGTTAGCAACAATTATGCCACCTGCATCTGTTTGCATGTTTCATGGTTGATAAACTCATCTTCTGTACCTGAAATATGTGTATAGATTGTGACGTCATCGAACAAAATTAATTGCAAAAGTAAAAATTGAAAAACTGTAATACATAAAGATTCATTTTGACAGCCATTGTTGGACAATACTGAGTCACCTTGCTAGTTTAGAATAACTGAGACATTGCCTGAATATTGATAATATCTAAGCTCAAATACTGGAACATAAAATCAATATCGATTTAGAAAGTTATGAGAGAAAATGGAGGAAGGGACTCGTCTCCATGTTTAAATGCTTTTAACTTAAAAGCAATTTATCCGTTACATTGTTTTTGAAAAATGTCGCTAACTTTAATTTACAAAAGTCAAAGTTTTTTTATTTGTTTTATAAAACTAATCGAACAATAATGGTTTCTGCATAAATTTGTTATGTTGAGTCAGTAAAAAGAAAATGGTATTCAATGTTGAAGTACAGTTTTTTCAAAGACAATAACATAGACGATATTTTAAAACTTTTAATCTATTAGCAATATAGATATTTAAGATATTTAAATCCACATGGAATACTTAAACACATTACCTTCAAATTCATCATATTCATTCATTCAAGTGGTATCTTACTTAGTATAAATATTGACGGCTATTACTCCATCTATCTCCCTCCGATGAATTCATTGTTGCTCATCATTCAGAACTTCATCCATGCTGTTTCTCGAAAGTGTTTTTAATGTATTGCAGTTGTACAGACAGCAGGTTGCAGTTTCTTTCTGTTCGAGCAGTGCCCATACTGGGCGATTGTTCTGACTATTGTATCCAAAGGAATCTTCTGCTCAGCACAATGAGATACATATATGGCATAATTATGTTGACACCCCGATTCCCATCAACTCACTGAAGTTAAGCAACGTTGAGCCTGGTCATCGCTAAAATAGGTGACCAATTTGGCAATTCCAGGTGCTATATGAAGGAAGACGTCGACTCCTCCTTGCAAGAGTTGCAAAAACCTAACATCGTCATCTCCCCTGACACGGATATACATGCGACTGGGGACTACTTGTGAATTTCATACTCTCATGAAACTTCCTCTTTCGGAGGAAGCCGATTAAACCTGGACAGGGTTAATGCCGACATGCACACACACAATGAGATACTAAATCATGAACAGAATTATTCCTGATTGTTACTATATTACATCAGTCACCAGCTTTCCTCACGTTACCCTGATCGTGGGGGTTGAAGTGTGTTAACGATCTTGCCCAAGGGTCTCCCACAAACTAGCAGAGAGAAGGAGGCGCCTTACTCTTCCATTGACAGTAGTGCTATCCCACCACTCTATACAACATTTCTACCTGCACAACCGCATTTTAAGTTAGTGTATCATATCTTATTCATTGTTTCCAACAGAGCAGATTCCAAATAGCACGTATCAAGCCATTGTTTCGCTTGAATAATATTTTTTATTTAATTATGATGGATTTATTTCTCTCCCATAGTGAGAAAAATATAAACTAAAGTCGGAAAGTGAGAATGAAGATCCAGCGCCCCGGAGGAGGGCGAGAAAATGTCTAAGAAGCTCTTTAATTTAAACTTTAATTTGAGCTGTTATATATAAAAATAAATTTATAAAATCAACAGTAAGTTCTCTACAGTGCAATGTAGACTACAATGTATTATGGACTAAATCATTGCACAAGGAGATATGTAAAGCTTCTTCCCGGTTCCTTGTGGTGGGTTCCCAATTAGAGCAGGCAATCAATTTGATTGAAAAATAGATGATTTCACTGATTTCAATGACAATAAAAATAACAGAAGTGTGGAACATTTGTTTATCCTCATTCAATCCCGGACAACGTCGGGTTTCCCTGCCAGTTATCAATAATTATGTTACAACAGAAAAACAGGTCCTTTTTAAATGGCAATAATGAACTTGAATACCAGATCAACTGAAAAACTTGTTACTCCTTACTAAAAACTAGCAATGATAAAAAAATAACCAAATCATAACCTCATGATTTTACACGTGCCCCCCCTCCAACTCTTTTTTGACTTCTGCCCAGCCCATTCTTCTCTCTTGTTTTAATAAAATAAAGAATATTTTTTTTAATTTAGATATTAATTATCCAGGGTAACACCGATCACAGTGTAGTATCTGCTCTGATGCTTCACTTCTCCTTTTCTGTCCTCAGTCAGTGGAGGAGAAATCCTTCATGGCTGAGAAAATTTTTATTTTTTGTTCCTATCCAGAGTGCCCCTTTTTAGGGGGCTGGATTTTCCCCACATTAAAAATTGACCTTGTGTTTAACTCTGCTCTCGTGGGAGGGGGGGGGCAAGTAAATAGGTACACAGATACACAAACAACTGTCCTTTATCCAAGAGAGGTTCCAAAAGTAATGGCTTCTATTTTTTTTATTTTTATTCCGCTTAAATTGATCAGAGAGGATGGCAAATTGCATTGTTATGATGGCCTGACCTGAAAGTTTCCTCTCTCTGTTGATAGATATTGACGGTGAAAGACTCTAAGAAAACACCCACCCACCCTCATTATGGACGTGCGTCAGAAGCAGATATGCATCACTGAATTCTTGGCAAAAGTTAATTGAGAATGAATATAACAATGTAGGAAATTAACTCTTCGAGCATAAAAAGGTTGCTCGTTTTAATTGTACCACTCCTGTTTTTGTAGTTCAACTTTTTGAGTTAAAAAAAATAGGAGGCTTTACTTTGGGAATGACTCTCCTTTAATAGATTGTATATTCTCTGATTTTTATTTTGTTTTACTGTTCATAAAATGAATAAACTTAACACATGTGTTTTGTATTGCTGCATTGCTTGTTCCATTATAGCTGTTACTATTGTTTGTGGGGATAATAAAACCTTCCGAAAACTCTGTGAGTGTCTGTGAGAAAAATAAGTTAAACTCACTTGACTTGAGGAGGTTGGGATAGGAGGAAGGTCGGGTTCGTTTTGGACTGAGCAAATCCGGTGACGTTTGATTCTTGCTTATATCTACTGCTGCTGCTGCTTTTGACGGAAGTGATTGTATATGTACGGCTGTTACTGGTTATTTAAAGGATTGCTTCCATTGGGGCTGGGTGCTTGGATACTTTAAGTGAACGTTATTTTGTCACTGATAACAAGAGTACAGACGCACAGGTTTGTTTCATAACCTCGTGTTCCTTGACTCCTGATCAGAGCTGGGGATCACGATTTTGCAAAATTTTGCAACCATTGTCCCCGACCCAACTCTAATCTATTTACTTTCTTTTGGTGTCGGAGAATTTTCGACATATCCAAAAAGGCAAATTAATTTTTTTTAGTTTTGTCGATAAACTTGTGACCAGAAGTTTGTAGTCATTTATAAAATTAATAATGTTACAATTTATTTTCCTGGGATGATTTATTTTATGGTTTTATTTGGTTAATGACTGCTTCAAGGTTGTTTATTTGACATTAATCGCGCTTGCTCTAGAGATAACAGCATTATTTATTGGTACTTAGTAAAGGAATAAGCCAGACTGAGCTATCAAACTACCACACAGAATTTGATTAAAGAGATAAAGATTTGTGAAGGACCAACTACTGAATCTTGGGAGTTCATGATGCCAACAGATTAAGTGACTCACATCTCTTATGCAGGGAAACCCGGCGTTGCCAGGGATTGGATTCACACTCCCATATTTTTATTGTCATCGAAACTGGTGAAATCACCAATTTTTAAATCAAATCGATTGATTGTCTGCTCTAGTTGGGGACCCATCACAGTGCACCAGGAGGAAACTTCACATGTTTCCCCACATTGACTTAGTCCAAAATATATTGTAGTCTACATTGCACTGTAGAGAACTTACTGTTGATTTTATAATAATTATTTTTTTCATATATAATGGCGTGAATTAAAGTTTAAAAATGAAAATATCAAGTATCATACTTCAATTGTGCTCTGAAAAGAAGCATTCATTTTGAATGCGCTCATGTTATATCAAAGAGCCTAATGTTGGTTTTATATGTCGGGTCTTTCAGCTTGTGTGGTAATAAAGCTTCTCAAATGCATTTATAATGTTAGGCTCTGTAAAGTGTTAACTTTGGTCAAAAGCATCGGTTCCTTCTTTCATCGGGTTTTTTCGGTTATCGATTATCGAAGACATTTTCTGATACAAAACCTATCTACATAAAATACTTTGTGTGAAATTTCATAAAAATCGGCCCAGACGTTTTCGGATCCATAGGGAACTCTCTTTCGCACTGTCTCCCTCTCTCTCTCTCTCTCTCTCTCACACACACACACACACACACACACACACACACACACAGAGTTCCTTTTATATAGTAGTTATATACTGTATATTATTTCGATTATCAATACTTATTGAAGACATTCCGATACAAAACCTATCTATGAACATTGCCAGGCACATAAAATACCTTTGTGTGAAATTCCATAAAATTCGACCCAGCTGTTTTCGAATCCATAGGGAACGCTCTCTCTCTCTCTCTCTCTCTCTCTCTCTCTCTCACACACACACACACACACACACACAGTTCCTTTTATACAATAGTAAAGATTATCTAAGTGTTTCACGCCTACCAGAAAAAAATCATGGATATTCACCAAAATTATTCGAATGATTCAGCAGTTTTCAGATTGTTTTCTTATTAGGTGGCGTACCTGTTTATGCTTGGATTTTTAAAATGTTCCTCTTCTGTAAATTGGATAAGTTAGGAAAAACTTTAAATTGTAATAAATACATCTTCTTTTATTACACTTTAATCAGTAAATGTTTTATTAAACTAAATGGACCCCAGAAAATACATATTGACTTGTGTGCACTGTAAACAAACGGATCATAAACCAGAGTTGTTTCAATTTTTCATTACAATGCCAACTTTTTTATGCAGAGAAAGATTTAGTTTAAGAAAAAAATGTGGGGGGGGGGGGAATAATAAATATATTTTTTTGTGCTTTTTTTTTTACAAAATGTCTGAATAAAACAACGAATCGTTGTCCTTTTTTGTTAAAATCAACAGATTTTTTGCTTTAAACGTCCTCCATTTTTGCTTTATTATCCCTTAATTTTCACTTTTATTATCTACTTGTTTAACGTGTGCACAGCATAATCAGAAGAAACTGTTATAAATCCGATGTCATCTTTCGTTTGACTCATTTTCTGGGGTTCTTTAACGGAGAATGCTCAGACGAACTGCAAGCATTTGTGCCCCACGACAAACCCGACAAGAACCTAAATCCCACCCCTTCACACTAGAGATTCCTAGATGCAAGAGAGCCTTCTACTCCAGTAGTTTCTTCCCCAGAACAGCTAGACTTTGGAATTCCCTTCCGTATCCCTGCTTCCCCGACTGCACTGACATGCAGAAGTTCAAGTGCAACGTGAACCGACATCTTGTTGCCCAACTTCCTACACAGTACCCCTGATGCTTATGTCCCCGATAGTAGCCCTCTACAACAAAGTGGCAATGTGCCTTGTTTGGGGTGAAAATGTAAAAAAAATAAAAAAAACCTAACTGATCCGACTAAACTCATTATAAATTTTCTTATCATATCCACTTTAACGCATATTTTACATCTTGGCATGTGTTGGGTGGCTTTCATAACGCTAAATAAGCATTATTGATAATTAAAATTGGTTTAATTAAATATTTAAGCCACAAAAAAGCATTATTAGAGTAAGGCGATATACTGTGAATATAGGCAAAGTAGTTGCGTGTATTTTTAAAAAATTTATTTTAATTTATGAAGGAAAATTTACCAATTTTAATATGAAAAAAATTTGCTTAATCGGGAAAAACGTACGGCTACATTAATTAAAATAATCTAAATTTCTGCTTTGTCCAGTTCTTCAGTTTTATTGCTGATATTGAAAGGTTGTTAATTTGAGTTTTTTAATCAAATAAAGTGCGGTCTAAAATGCTACCAAAGGCAAAATAAGTTGCTCTTTTGTAATTAAGCACTTAAAAAATTATTAGAGTTTCGTGAAGAACAAAAAAAAAATGTCCGCCTTTTCTCTTTATATTTGCGATATTGTTACCTAATATGCAAATGAGATGCTTCCGGTTGGATATAAAAAGCCTGATTTGTTTTTTTTTGTTTTTTTGTTTTTTTAGAGATTGCGTTGATTTTGGACTTGGATGTCAGAGTAGCAAATGTTGTCAACAGTTTGTCCTGTTCTAGAGTTGAGTTTTGACAGTAGAACATCGAGATTCGGAGCTGAGTTTTGGATAGCAGAGCTTCGAAATTTGAAGTTGAGTTTTCACAGTAGTGCATCAAGATTTTGATTTGAGTTTTGACAGCAGAGCGTCGGGATTTGGAGTATCGAATTTTTGCTGCAGTTTGTCAAATTAAACATTTGATTGTTTTAACCACATAAGGTCTATCAAAAACTTCCTATTCAAAACAAAAGGATTGATGCATTGATCAAATCCAAAAACTTAAAAACTATAGACAAAACGCTGCATCCAATAATGGTCTCCATTTTGAAGAATTGTTACTTTTGAATAACTCCATGAATAATAAATTGTTTTAACACTGATCATAAACTTTCTTTGTCAATCTAACATTTCTTGGAGATTTCCACACGATTTCTACAATAGCATAATGAATAAATTATTACCGTGATTGATGATCTGAAAATGTGGTGCTTAATCAAGAACACAGTATAGGATTTTTTAAGAAAACAAAACATTCACTCAAAAAGTTTTTCATCGGCCATTCAAAATTGTTTGAAAAAAAAAAAAAATGTTTTCATTCTTTCATAAACAAATGCAGGGTGTCCAAAAAGTCACTGTAGAGTTAAAAATCTTTATCATTTTACCCTTAATGATTTTTTTTTCTCTATTTCAGATATTTTACAGATAATATTTTGAAAATTAATTATAAGTAAATATAGCATTGAACAATCCACGCAAGTTGTGAAAGTGTTTTACCAAAATCAAGGGTCAATTGTTATCGACGGCATTTCATGTAACAGATAGCCCAAGTCACAACGCAATTCGAAAAGCCCTGCAAGAATTGAAGGAAAACATTAGGAATGAAATACGGGAGTTTAATCGCAATCCAGAGATTCTGCAATCTGTCATGAATAAAGTTTAAGAAAGAGCACAAATATGCGAAGCTGAAAATGGGCAACATTTATAAGACATTATTTTTCATAAATAAAGATTGTTTGAATTTCGCAGTTTTTTGTTTGTTTTTTCTTAATTTCCCAATGTCTTTGTCAGATTTTATTAAAATTACAGAAAGATATCATCAAAAATAAAGAATCTATTAAAGTTCAAAACCCTTTAGTGATTTTTTCGGACATCCTGTAGTTGTCGACTTTTTCATGTTTGGTATTTTTCTCCAAATTGCAATTATTATTAATTGTGCATCAAATATGAATTGAAAAATTGAGTTTCTTTCTTTGTTGTTTTGATTTTCAGTTTGTTTTATTTACATGTATTTTTTTAAAACTTATTCTTTATTTTACAGCTTTTAATTTTTGTGGATGAGGAATGATTGTTCGTATTATTTGGATTATTATTTAGGGTCTGTATGCTTTTAGGGCACACTCTAAGAAAATAAACAATTTAATACAAGCCTCTGAAATGACGAACAGAACAACTTCATAAAAGGCAACACAGCAAAGGTTTATTAATGAGAATGTAATATGTTCCTTGACAAAAGCTACCTGGTGGTGTCGCGGTAGTTATTCCCCGTGGAATTGTCGATACCGTTAGAAATCACCGAGGTGGAAAGAGAGAGAGAGAGAGAAGAAAAGGGAGGTCCGTTCTGTTTGGCCTCTCTCTCAGTAAGGACGAGTTGTTTTTCTTCCAACCGGATGCTGGCCGATTTCCTTTGGGGAAGGAAGGATCAATGCGCCATACCCCTGATTGGTCAATATGTGGCCAAATAGCACAGGACAGGGTAGAAGCATTGATTCGAGGAAGAAAAAAGTCCCATTTGTTTCTGCTACAATTATTATATCTACTAATGTTATATCTTTTGTACAACGTTTCGGTCAGTATAATCTTTGATCTTCTTCAGATGTATAACTCGCCATATTAGGCAATTAAAAGTAAAAATATAAATAAAATAAAAAATAAAAATTATATTCATTATTCTTCACTACTTTTAACCATGTTGATATGATTTCATACATTTACAATATTTAGATCAAAATAGTAATAATAAGAAATGAATACATTGTTGGATGAATATATGCGATATATTCAAATACTCCTTAGACAAGAGTAAAATTCAGGTTGTCCTTGAATCAGTGACGTGTGGAGAACTTTTTGGGGGCAGGTGCTCAAGTGAAAAAAATGATGTCTTAGTGGAGCACAGGCCTATAATATATTCCTCTGTAAAGGGCACTTTTAAAACAGGAGTAAAAATGGTAGGTGCTTGGGCATCTCTAGCACCCCCCTTTTGCACGACCCCATCCTTGATGGCCTAAACAGCATATAATGCGAATGCACCACAGGAATTGATCCTAGGACCTTTATATTCTTGATATTCATAAAAGACCTCCCTGATAAAATTGTGTCCGAGATGGGCATATTTTCTCATGACACTGTGCTTTATAACAGACATAAGAGAAAAACAAATGTACATATATCTAAGTCAATCGCTGACATCTTAAACAATGACCTCCACTCTGTAGTGGAGTGGGGACGAAAATGGATGGTAACATTTAATGCTAATAAGACTTGTGCCCTCCTGACTAACCCGACAAGCAGCAAAATCACACCTCTTCACTGTCGAGACCTCTAGATTCTAGAAAAGCTTCTAAGTTTCTTCTCTCAGACTGCTAGACTTTGGAATTCACTCACTGTTTTCGGGTTCTCTGATTGTACTAACCTACAGAAGTTTAAATGTAATGTGAACTTATATCTGGCTGCTCAACCCCCCACTGTCCCCTGTTAGACATAATCCCAAATAATAGCCCCTTATATTCCAGTTACGATATGTTTTGTTTGGGATGAAAAAAAAAGAAAGAGAGAAAGAGAGAAAGAGAGAGAAAAGAATAAAAGAGAAAGATAAAGGAAAAGAAAGAAAAATACAATCGAAACAAATAAAAAAAACTATGGAAGTAAGGCTCTAGAGTTTCGGCAGAAATCAGGGTTTTTTTATTAAACAAGGCTGATAGCTATTAGTCGCATGCTCTCGTGTAATGAATGAATGCTTGAATGTAGGATTGACATGAAATTCTTAATGATAAATGAAAATGACCGAAAAATGGGCTGAAATGACTTAAATAAATAAAAAGTAAATGACTAAGAATGACTTTAATGAACTTAAGGATGAATTGAATGACCTTAAGAATGACTTGAATGATTAAAAATAACTGAGATACTTCAAAAACAACTTGAATGATCTGGAGAATGACTTAAATGGCTTTGAGACAGACTGGTTGTAAAGTGAGTGATCATTTTACATTAAATTAATACAGAAAAGTGATCCCCACTTTATATCACAATAAGTGCAGCATGTAGTAAGAACAGATACTACACTTTGATCTTAGCTAAAAGGCCAAGAACAGGGTATTTATTTGCTCCCCCACCGAGCAAATTAGGCACAAGCCCGATTTTTAATGTGAGGAGTGAAGGGGAAATAGGGACCAACTCCCTGGGGAGTAGGGGAGCTGGATAGTGACAATTGGTACGAAGGGTTGCCCCTACATTGACCAAGGTCTTATAAGTGGAGTTGCCCCCACATATGGTCTTTGCTTGCAGTATTTGCCAGAACAGATACTACACTTTGAGGTATTTATTTGCTCCCCCACTGAGCAAATTAGGCACAAGGCCGATTTTTAAAGTGAGGAGTGAAGGGGAAATGGGGACCAACTCCCCGTGGAGTAGGGGAGCTGGATAGTGACAATTGGTATGAAGGGTTGCCCCTACATTGACCAAGGTCTTATATGTGGAGTTGCCCCCACATATGGTCTTTGCTTGCAGTATCCGCCGGAACAGATGGTATTTATTTGCTCCCCCACCGAGCAAATTAGGCACAAGGCCGATTTTTAATGTGAGGAGTGAAGGGGAAATGGGGACCAACTCCCCGGGGAGTAGGGGAGTTGGATAGTGACAATTGGTATGAAGGGTTGCCCCTACATTGACCAAGGTCTTATATGTGGAGTTGCCCCCACATATGGTCTTTGCTTGCAGTATCCGCCGGAACAGATGGTATTTATTTGCTCCCCCACCGAGCAAATTAGGCACAAGGCCGATTTTTAAAGTGAGGAGTGAAGGGGAAATGGGGACCAACTCCCCGGGGAGTAGGGGAGTTGGATAGTGACAATTGGTATGAAGGGTTGCCCCTACATTGACCAAGGTCTTATATGTGGAGTTGCCCCCACATATGGTCTTTGCTTGCAGTATCCGCCGGAACAGATGGTATTTATTTGCTCCCCCACCGAGCAAATTAGGCACAAGGCCGATTTTTAAAGTGAGGAGTGAAGGGGAAATGGGGACCAACTCCCCGGGGAGTAGGGGAGTTGGATAGTGACAATTGGTATGAAGGGTTGCCCCTACATTGACCAAGGTCTTATATGTGGAGTTGCCCCCACATATGGTCTTTGCTTGCAGTATCCGCCGGAACAGATGGTATTTATTTGCTCCCCCACCGAGCAAATTAGGCACAAGGCCGATTTTTAATGTGAGGAGTGAAGGGGAAATGGGGACCAACTCCCCGGGGAGTAGGGGAGTTGGATAGTGACAATTGGTATGAAGGGTTGCCCCTACATTGACCAAGGTCTTATATGTGGAGTTGCCCCCACATATGGTCTTTGCTTGCAGTATCCGCCGGAACAGATGGTATTTATTTGCTCCCCCACCGAGCAAATTAGGCACAAGGCCGATTTTTAAAGTGAGGAGTGAAGGGGAAATGGGGACCAACTCCCCGGGGAGTAGGGGAGTTGGATAGTGACAATTGGTATGAAGGGTTGCCCCTACATTGACCAAGGTCTTATATGTGGAGTTGCCCCCACATATGGTCTTTGCTTGCAGTATCCGCCGGAACAGATGGTATTTATTTGCTCCCCCACCGAGCAAATTAGGCACAAGGCCGATTTTTAAAGTGAGGAGTGAAGGGGAAATGGGGACCAACTCCCCGGGGAGTAGGGGAGTTGGATAGTGACAATTGGTATGAAGGGTTGCCCCTACATTGACCAAGGTCTTATATGTGGAGTTGCCCCCACATATGGTCTTTGCTTGCAGTATCCGCCAGAACAGATGGTATTTATTTGCTCCCCCACCGAGCAAATTAGGCACAAGGCCGATTTTTAATGTGAGGAGTGAAGGGGAAATGGGGACCAACTCCCCGGGGAGTAGGGGAGTTGGATAGTGACAATTGGTATGAAGGGTTGCCCCTACATTGACCAAGGTCTTATATGTGGAGTTGCCCCCACATATGGTCTTTGCTTGCAGTATCCGCCGGAACAGATGGTATTTATTTGCTCCCCCACCGAGCAAATTAGGCACAAGGCCGATTTTTAAAGTGAGGAGTGAAGGGGAAATGGGGACCAACTCCCCGGGGAGTAGGGGAGTTGGATAGTGACAATTGGTATGAAGGGTTGCCCCTACATTGACCAAGGTCTTATATGTGGAGTTGCCCCCACATATGGTCTTTGCTTGCAGTATCCGCCGGAACAGATGGTATTTATTTGCTCCCCCACCGAGCAAATTAGGCACAAGGCCGATTTTTAATGTGAGGAGTGAAGGGGAAATGGGGACCAACTCCCCGGGGAGTAGGGGAGTTGGATAGTGACAATTGGTATGAAGGGTTGCCCCTACATTGACCAAGGTCTTATATGTGGAGTTGCCCCCACATATGGTCTTTGCTTGCAGTATCCGCCGGAACAGATGGTATTTATTTGCTCCCCCACCGAGCAAATTAGGCACAAGGCCGATTTTTAAAGTGAGGAGTGAAGGGGAAATGGGGACCAACTCCCCGGGGAGTAGGGGAGTTGGATAGTGACAATTGGTATGAAGGGTTGCCCCTACATTGACCAAGGTCTTATATGTGGAGTTGCCCCCACATATGGTCTTTGCTTGCAGTATCCGCCGGAACAGATGGTATTTATTTGCTCCCCCACCGAGCAAATTAGGCACAAGGCCGATTTTTAAAGTGAGGAGTGAAGGGGAAATGGGGACCAACTCCCCGTGGAGTAGGGGAGCTGGATAGTGACAATTGGTATGAAGGGTTGCCCCTACATTGACCAAGGTCTTATATGTGGAGTTGCCCCCACATATGGTCTTTGCTTGCAGTATCCGCCGGAACAGATGGTATTTATTTGCTCCCCCACCGAGCAAATTAGGCACAAGGCCGATTTTTAATGTGAGGAGTGAAGGGGAAATGGGGACCAACTCCCCGGGGAGTAGGGGAGTTGGATAGTGACAATTGGTATGAAGGGTTGCCCCTACATTGACCAAGGTCTTATATGTGGAGTTGCCCCCACATATGGTCTTTGCTTGCAGTATCCGCCGGAACAGATGGTATTTATTTGCTCCCCCACCGAGCAAATTAGGCACAAGGCCGATTTTTAAAGTGAGGAGTGAAGGGGAAATGGGGACCAACTCCCCGGGGAGTAGGGGAGTTGGATAGTGACAATTGGTATGAAGGGTTGCCCCTACATTGACCAAGGTCTTATATGTGGAGTTGCCCCCACATATGGTCTTTGCTTGCAGTATCCGCCGGAACAGATGGTATTTATTTGCTCCCCCACCGAGCAAATTAGGCACAAGGCCGATTTTTAAAGTGAGGAGTGAAGGGGAAATGGGGACCAACTCCCCGGGGAGTAGGGGAGTTGGATAGTGACAATTGGTATGAAGGGTTGCCCCTACATTGACCAAGGTCTTATATGTGGAGTTGCCCCCACATATGGTCTTTGCTTGCAGTATCCGCCGGAACAGATGGTATTTATTTGCTCCCCCACCGAGCAAATTAGGCACAAGGCCGATTTTTAATGTGAGGAGTGAAGGGGAAATGGGGACCAACTCCCCGGGGAGTAGGGGAGTTGGATAGTGACAATTGGTATGAAGGGTTGCCCCTACATTGACCAAGGTCTTATATGTGGAGTTGCCCCCACATATGGTCTTTGCTTGCAGTATCCGCCGGAACAGATGGTATTTATTTGCTCCCCCACCGAGCAAATTAGGCACAAGGCCGATTTTTAAAGTGAGGAGTGAAGGGGAAATGGGGACCAACTCCCCGGGGAGTAGGGGAGTTGGATAGTGACAATTGGTATGAAGGGTTGCCCCTACATTGACCAAGGTCTTATATGTGGAGTTGCCCCCACATATGGTCTTTGCTTGCAGTATCCGCCGGAACAGATGGTATTTATTTGCTCCCCCACCGAGCAAATTAGGCACAAGGCCGATTTTTAAAGTGAGGAGTGAAGGGGAAATGGGGACCAACTCCCCGGGGAGTAGGGGAGTTGGATAGTGACAATTGGTATGAAGGGTTGCCCCTACATTGACCAAGGTCTTGTATGTGGAGTTGCCCCCACATATGGTCTTTGCTTGCAGTATCCGCCGGAACAGATGGTATTTATTTGCTCCCCCACCGAGCAAATTAGGCACAAGGCCGATTTTTAATGTGAGGAGTGAAGGGGAAATGGGGACCAACTCCCCGGGGAGTAGGGGAGTTGGATAGTGACAATTGGTATGAAGGGTTGCCCCTACATTGACCAAGGTCTTATATGTGGAGTTGCCCCCACATATGGTCTTTGCTTGCAGTATCCGCCGGAACAGATGGTATTTATTTGCTCCCCCACCGAGCAAATTAGGCACAAGGCCGATTTTTAAAGTGAGGAGTGAAGGGGAAATGGGGACCAACTCCCCGGGGAGTAGGGGAGTTGGATAGTGACAATTGGTATGAAGGGTTGCCCCTACATTGACCAAGGTCTTATATGTGGAGTTGCCCCCACATATGGTCTTTGCTTGCAGTATCCGCCGGAACAGATGGTATTTATTTGCTCCCCCACCGAGCAAATTAGGCACAAGGCCGATTTTTAATGTGAGGAGTGAAGGGGAAATGGGGACCAACTCCCCGGGGAGTAGGGGAGTTGGATAGTGACAATTGGTATGAAGGGTTGCCCCTACATTGACCAAGGTCTTATATGTGGAGTTGCCCCCACATATGGTCTTTGCTTGCAGTATCCGCCGGAACAGATGGTATTTATTTGCTCCCCCACCGAGCAAATTAGGCACAAGGCCGATTTTTAAAGTGAGGAGTGAAGGGGAAATGGGGACCAACTCCCCGGGGAGTAGGGGAGTTGGATAGTGACAATTGGTATGAAGGGTTGCCCCTACATTGACCAAGGTCTTATATGTGGAGTTGCCCCCACATATGGTCTTTGCTTGCAGTATCCGCCGGAACAGATGGTATTTATTTGCTCCCCCACCGAGCAAATTAGGCACAAGGCCGATTTTTAAAGTGAGGAGTGAAGGGGAAATGGGGACCAACTCCCCGGGGAGTAGGGGAGTTGGATAGTGACAATTGGTATGAAGGGTTGCCCCTACATTGACCAAGGTCTTATATGTGGAGTTGCCCCCACATATGGTCTTTGCTTGCAGTATCCGCCGGAACAGATGGTATTTATTTGCTCCCCCACCGAGCAAATTAGGCACAAGGCCGATTTTTAATGTGAGGAGTGAAGGGGAAATGGGGACCAACTCCCCGGGGAGTAGGGGAGTTGGATAGTGACAATTGGTATGAAGGGTTGCCCCTACATTGACCAAGGTCTTATATGTGGAGTTGCCCCCACATATGGTCTTTGCTTGCAGTATCCGCCGGAACAGATGGTATTTATTTGCTCCCCCACCGAGCAAATTAGGCACAAGGCCGATTTTTAAAGTGAGGAGTGAAGGGGAAATGGGGACCAACTCCCCGGGGAGTAGGGGAGTTGGATAGTGACAATTGGTATGAAGGGTTGCCCCTACATTGACCAAGGTCTTATATGTGGAGTTGCCCCCACATATGGTCTTTGCTTGCAGTATCCGCCGGAACAGATGGTATTTATTTGCTCCCCCACCGAGCAAATTAGGCACAAGGCCGATTTTTAAAGTGAGGAGTGAAGGGGAAATGGGGACCAACTCCCCGGGGAGTAGGGGAGTTGGATAGTGACAATTGGTATGAAGGGTTGCCCCTACATTGACCAAGGTCTTATATGTGGAGTTGCCCCCACATATGGTCTTTGCTTGCAGTATCCGCCGGAACAGATGGTATTTATTTGCTCCCCCACCGAGCAAATTAGGCACAAGGCCGATTTTTAAAGTGAGGAGTGAAGGGGAAATGGGGACCAACTCCCCGTGGAGTAGGGGAGCTGGATAGTGACAATTGGTATGAAGGGTTGCCCCTACATTGACCAAGGTCTTATATGTGGAGTTGCCCCCACATATGGTCTTTGCTTGCAGTATCCGCCGGAACAGATGGTATTTATTTGCTCCCCCACCGAGCAAATTAGGCACAAGGCCGATTTTTAATGTGAGGAGTGAAGGGGAAATGGGGACCAACTCCCCGGGGAGTAGGGGAGTTGGATAGTGACAATTGGTATGAAGGGTTGCCCCTACATTGACCAAGGTCTTATATGTGGAGTTGCCCCCACATATGGTCTTTGCTTGCAGTATCCGCCGGAACAGATGGTATTTATTTGCTCCCCCACCGAGCAAATTAGGCACAAGGCCGATTTTTAAAGTGAGGAGTGAAGGGGAAATGGGGACCAACTCCCCGGGGAGTAGGGGAGTTGGATAGTGACAATTGGTATGAAGGGTTGCCCCTACATTGACCAAGGTCTTATATGTGGAGTTGCCCCCACATATGGTCTTTGCTTGCAGTATCCGCCGGAACAGATGGTATTTATTTGCTCCCCCACCGAGCAAATTAGGCACAAGGCCGATTTTTAAAGTGAGGAGTGAAGGGGAAATGGGGACCAACTCCCCGGGGAGTAGGGGAGTTGGATAGTGACAATTGGTATGAAGGGTTGCCCCTACATTGACCAAGGTCTTATATGTGGAGTTGCCCCCACATATGGTCTTTGCTTGCAGTATCCGCCGGAACAGATGGTATTTATTTGCTCCCCCACCGAGCAAATTAGGCACAAGGCCGATTTTTAATGTGAGGAGTGAAGGGGAAATGGGGACCAACTCCCCGGGGAGTAGGGGAGTTGGATAGTGACAATTGGTATGAAGGGTTGCCCCTACATTGACCAAGGTCTTATATGTGGAGTTGCCCCCACATATGGTCTTTGCTTGCAGTATCCGCCGGAACAGATGGTATTTATTTGCTCCCCCACCGAGCAAATTAGGCACAAGGCCGATTTTTAAAGTGAGGAGTGAAGGGGAAATGGGGACCAACTCCCCGGGGAGTAGGGGAGTTGGATAGTGACAATTGGTATGAAGGGTTGCCCCTACATTGACCAAGGTCTTATATGTGGAGTTGCCCCCACATATGGTCTTTGCTTGCAGTATCCGCCGGAACAGATGGTATTTATTTGCTCCCCCACCGAGCAAATTAGGCACAAGGCCGATTTTTAAAGTGAGGAGTGAAGGGGAAATGGGGACCAACTCCCCGGGGAGTAGGGGAGTTGGATAGTGACAATTGGTATGAAGGGTTGCCCCTACATTGACCAAGGTCTTATATGTGGAGTTGCCCCCACATATGGTCTTTGCTTGCAGTATCCGCCGGAACAGATGGTATTTATTTGCTCCCCCACCGAGCAAATTAGGCACAAGGCCGATTTTTAATGTGAGGAGTGAAGGGGAAATGGGGACCAACTCCCCGGGGAGTAGGGGAGTTGGATAGTGACAATTGGTATGAAGGGTTGCCCCTACATTGACCAAGGTCTTATATGTGGAGTTGCCCCCACATATGGTCTTTGCTTGCAGTATCCGCCGGAACAGATGGTATTTATTTGCTCCCCCACCGAGCAAATTAGGCACAAGGCCGATTTTTAAAGTGAGGAGTGAAGGGGAAATGGGGACCAACTCCCCGGGGAGTAGGGGAGTTGGATAGTGACAATTGGTATGAAGGGTTGCCCCTACATTGACCAAGGTCTTATATGTGGAGTTGCCCCCACATATGGTCTTTGCTTGCAGTATCCGCCGGAACAGATGGTATTTATTTGCTCCCCCACCGAGCAAATTAGGCACAAGGCCGATTTTTAATGTGAGGAGTGAAGGGGAAATGGGGACCAACTCCCCGGGGAGTAGGGGAGTTGGATAGTGACAATTGGTATGAAGGGTTGCCCCTACATTGACCAAGGTCTTATATGTGGAGTTGCCCCCACATATGGTCTTTGCTTGCAGTATCCGCCGGAACAGATGGTATTTATTTGCTCCCCCACCGAGCAAATTAGGCACAAGGCCGATTTTTAAAGTGAGGAGTGAAGGGGAAATGGGGACCAACTCCCCGGGGAGTAGGGGAGTTGGATAGTGACAATTGGTATGAAGGGTTGCCCCTACATTGACCAAGGTCTTATATGTGGAGTTGCCCCCACATATGGTCTTTGCTTGCAGTATCCGCCGGAACAGATGGTATTTATTTGCTCCCCCACCGAGCAAATTAGGCACAAGGCCGATTTTTAAAGTGAGGAGTGAAGGGGAAATGGGGACCAACTCCCCGGGGAGTAGGGGAGTTGGATAGTGACAATTGGTATGAAGGGTTGCCCCTACATTGACCAAGGTCTTATATGTGGAGTTGCCCCCACATATGGTCTTTGCTTGCAGTATCCGCCGGAACAGATGGTATTTATTTGCTCCCCCACCGAGCAAATTAGGCACAAGGCCGATTTTTAATGTGAGGAGTGAAGGGGAAATGGGGACCAACTCCCCGGGGAGTAGGGGAGTTGGATAGTGACAATTGGTATGAAGGGTTGCCCCTACATTGACCAAGGTCTTATATGTGGAGTTGCCCCCACATATGGTCTTTGCTTGCAGTATCCGCCGGAACAGATGGTATTTATTTGCTCCCCCACCGAGCAAATTAGGCACAAGGCCGATTTTTAAAGTGAGGAGTGAAGGGGAAATGGGGACCAACTCCCCGGGGAGTAGGGGAGTTGGATAGTGACAATTGGTATGAAGGGTTGCCCCTACATTGACCAAGGTCTTATATGTGGAGTTGCCCCCACATATGGTCTTTGCTTGCAGTATCCGCCGGAACAGATGGTATTTATTTGCTCCCCCACCGAGCAAATTAGGCACAAGGCCGATTTTTAAAGTGAGGAGTGAAGGGGAAATGGGGACCAACTCCCCGGGGAGTAGGGGAGTTGGATAGTGACAATTGGTATGAAGGGTTGCCCCTACATTGACCAAGGTCTTATATGTGGAGTTGCCCCCACATATGGTCTTTGCTTGCAGTATCCGCCGGAACAGATGGTATTTATTTGCTCCCCCACCGAGCAAATTAGGCACAAGGCCGATTTTTAATGTGAGGAGTGAAGGGGAAATGGGGACCAACTCCCCGGGGAGTAGGGGAGTTGGATAGTGACAATTGGTATGAAGGGTTGCCCCTACATTGACCAAGGTCTTATATGTGGAGTTGCCCCCACATATGGTCTTTGCTTGCAGTATCCGCCGGAACAGATGGTATTTATTTGCTCCCCCACCGAGCAAATTAGGCACAAGGCCGATTTTTAAAGTGAGGAGTGAAGGGGAAATGGGGACCAACTCCCCGGGGAGTAGGGGAGTTGGATAGTGACAATTGGTATGAAGGGTTGCCCCTACATTGACCAAGGTCTTATATGTGGAGTTGCCCCCACATATGGTCTTTGCTTGCAGTATCCGCCGGAACAGATGGTATTTATTTGCTCCCCCACCGAGCAAATTAGGCACAAGGCCGATTTTTAAAGTGAGGAGTGGAGGGGAAATGGGGACCAACTCCCCGGGGAGTAGGGGAGCTGGATAGTGACAGTTGGTATGAAGGGTTGCCCCTTCATTGACCAAGGTCTTATATGTGGAGTTGCCCACACATATGGTCTTTGCTTGCAGTATCTGCCGGAACAGATACTACACTTTGATCCCGGCCCGAAGGCCAAGAAAAGGGTATTTATTTACTCCCCCACCGAGCAAATTAGGTACAAGGCCGATTTTTAATGTAAGGAGTGAAGGGGAAATGGGGATCAGCTCCCCGGGGAGTAGGGGAGCTGGATAGTGACAATTGGTATGAAGGGTTTCCCCTACATTGACCAAGGTCTTATATGTGGGGTTACTCCCATATATGGTCTTTGCTTGCAGTATCTGCCGGACTATTAAATCCTTTATTCATGTAAAAAATACAGTGAAAATCAACAATGACCACATGGCCAACTCAAAAGGAGGGATTGTGGGGGTCGTTGGTCATCCTTGTCACTCCAGAACTAAACAAAATCAAATGTTTCTCCCAGCTAGTATTTTCTTTCACCATAATACCGCATTTACCCTTTCATACTGGGGGACGTTCTACTTAACTCCCAATTTTTAAAACATTTTTTATTGATGTGCAAAAACAAAAAAGATAACAATAAAATGGTACAATAATTCATTTGTGTCGAGGGCGGGGGAAGAAAAAACAAAAGGTGATTAGTAGGACCCTCCCAACCCCGTCTAGTTGATAGACTGCCCGTTCCACTAGGTTTGTTAAAGGAACCTCGCTTCTGCAGGTTAGTCTCTAAGTGGAGATGCCCTCTAGATGAGGTTGAATGGAGAAAAGAAAATTTTGTGGGTAATGGATGGGGGTTAGTTTGTATTTCTTTTTCTCCAAGATGGGTGAAATTTAGAGGAAAGGGTGAAAACAAAAATTGCAAGTAGGAGGTGGTGGGGATCTTGGAGGCTTCCTAATCAGGGAGGGATGGAATACACACTCAGCAAGCTTAGAGGCTACTTGTTTAATTTTACTTTACAGAACTACGCCGTTCCACACCTAGGCGGGGAACACGTATTCAAATTTGGCTCCTCTTCATACACACAGATTTGCTACATGTATCCATCTTCTGTCAAATGCCGTGTGATGCAGCCTTCTTCTATAACATCTTACCTTCACCCATAGTTGGTGTTTAAAGAAATCGATCAGATCCTGATCAGAAAAAGACAACACCTTCCGGCAACGTTGCAGACGCGATGTCCAAATCACCATTCTCACCACGGCCAGGATCATAATGTAGACCATTTGTCTTTCCCGATCACACAGCAGCCTCATGTTATCCACGACATTTGATACGGTAATTGGAGCGAGGATGCTCAGGATCGATGCGAGCTGTCACCTCGCTGACATATGACCAGTACCGGCGGAGTTCGCGACAATCAAAGAAAGCGTGATCAGTCATTTCTACAGCTATTGTCCCACAATGGGGACAATCAGGCGACTCCAAAAACCCGGAACTGCATTGTATGTTGTTGAGTGGAAGTGCATTTTGGGCCAATCTTGCATATAGTGGCTCAGGAAGGCCAGTCTCTCAGCATCTTGATGACACTTCAAGTCCGGCACTCCCAAGCCTCCCTCACATGGACGTTGAATACAGACCTGTCTGCTCACCCAGTGTCTTCCTCTGTCCCAAAAAGCGAGGACAAGAGTTCGACGAGAGCTATAAGATATTGAGCAGGCAGGGGAAGTATGGCCAGTCGGTAAAGGATGAGAGGAAAGACTAAGTGGCACATGCCTCAGCTCTACCCTTTAAGGAACGTTTCCTAGGAAGCCACGAATTGACTGCAGACTCCACCTTTGACCGTACCTCCAACCAATTTTTGTCAAGCTGGAGACCCGGTCCGAACCACAAGCCGAGGATCCAAACCGAGCCATCCGTCCAGCTGAAGGGCGCCGGGAGATTGGCATTGCCACTCCAGGCGCCCAACCGCAGTCCTACAAACCTGCTGCGGTTTATCTTGGTCCCTGTTATTTTTTCGTACCGAGCGAGCGCCTCTGACATGATCTTGATGTCTCTGAAGCTCGACACAAAGACCGTGACATCATCAGCAAACGCGGATACATTAGCAGCTGAGCCACCGGGTATTGCAATTCCGCGCAGGGCCGAATTTGCCTCCCCACGTCTCAGCTTACGGAGCAGGGGCTTCAAAGCCAGGACATAGATCAGGGTCGACAGTGGACAACTCTGACGAGCCGACCGAGAGATAACAAAGGATTGAGTGCTTTCTGTTGACTTGCACGATGGCTGTGGGCTGTCGATACATCATGGAGATCCACTCACAGAAGTCCGGTTTAAAACCGGTGGCCTCTAAGACAGATGCCAAGAAACGATGGTCGACCCTATCGAAAGCTTTGGACTGATCTAAGTTGATCAGTGCTGCTTCTGTGTTGTCATCTATCCTTCCCTCTAGGATAATGCATATCAGGTGCAAGTTGTTCTGAATCGATCTCCCCTTCACAGCGTAGTTCTGTTCCGGTTCAACCAACTCGTCGATAACAACCTGCAGCCGATTCAACAGGACCTTGGCCAAAATATTCAACTCTGTGTTTAGCAGAGTTATGGGCCTGTAATCGTCTAACTCTTCCCCACCATGCCCATCACCTTTCCTCAGCAATGTGATCACTCCCTTGGTGACTTGCCCCAGGATGGATCCCTGAGCAAACCAATGGGTGAACACATCCATCAGAAGAGACAGAAATACAGTTCGTATGGCAGACCATCGAGCCCCGGCGATCTGTCACAGCTGACCTGCTTCAGTGCAGTAAAAACCTCCCACTCCGTCACCCGGCCCTCGCAACTAGCTGCTCTAGCTACATCGAGGCGGGGAGAGTTGACCAAATAGTCACTAAACTCAAGGACCAGAAGATCAGGCTGCTGCGTAAAACGCTCCTTGAAATGTTTTCGAAACCCCTCACAGATCTCCCGAGTCGATTCCAGGGTGCATCCATCCGGATGTCTTACCTTTGCAATGTACTTGTCCGAGCCACACTTAGAAATTTCACGACGTGCATCAGTGTTGGAGTTGACTGCTTCATTGCCTATCTTTCTAAGTCTAGCTTTGACTACTTGACCTTCATAACACTCGCAATTCTCATGCAGAAGGTCCTGCTTAGCTAGTTCCTGACTAACCCTATCACCCTCCCCTGTAGCCCAGGCTAGTTTCTGCTCTAGCTTCTTCTTCGTCTTGGCCTTATCTAGTGCAAGGCGCTGTGCATACTTGATGGAGAAGGTTCTAATTTTGGCTTTTAGACCTACCCAACACTTACTCCTGGTAACCGCCCCCACTAATGCTTTTTGAATTAATTCTATTAGTTTCTCTTGGAAGTCTTGTATCTCTAGAAGTGAGCCACTAACTTAGGCCTATTTCCTAGCTTCAGCTGGGCCATAACTAGTTTATGGTCCATCTGGCTTAGCCAAATGAATGTGGGACAAGATAAGAAGTCTACTTCACCTCTCCTAACTAACATCCAATCCAAGTAAGTGTTTGGATAGGAGGAAACGCTATTGGTCCATGTCCACACCTCCCGTCCCGGATGCTCGACCCGAAACCTGTCGACCAGACCGCATCTAGCCATCAGATCAGCCAGGCTGGACTCGCACCTCTTCGATCCTCTAGTATCACCTCCTACCTTATCTATCTCGGGGTCTAAGATGGCGTTCCAATCCCCCATTAGCACTACCTGCTTCCAACAATCTACAAACGCGTCAAGCTGACTGAAGAATGAGACCCTCTCATGAGCGGTGCTGGGCGCATGAACCGTGATCATCTGAAACATAGAATCTTTTACGGCAATATTGGCCACAACCAACCTGCCCACCGCATCCCTATGAACAACGTCGACCATCGCCGACAGGGTACGTTTAACCAGCATGGAAACTCCCTTCCCCCACGGGCTGCCATATGCTGAGAAAACCTCAAAATTTTGAGCCAGCACCTGACAGTCCACAGAGGAAATGAAATGCGTCTCCTGAATAGCAGCCACATCCGCTCCCAGGGTCAAGAGGTCGAGCTGGAGGTGAGCCGCCTGGCCCAAGGATCTCAAGCCCCTCGCATTCAAACTAGCCAAATTCAAGGCCATGGTACCTACCTTAGGGTATGTCACACTCAGCTCCGAAGTCAGCCAGGGAGCCATGCTCAAGGTGGTTAGGTTTTTCATATCCTGACCTTCTCTCACAATGCTGCCGACGTCCAAAGGATAAATTAATTTCATGGCCCTGTAGAGTGACGGCTGGACCAACACTGGGACCCTTCCCTTGCATTGTTTTGACAGTTCGTCAAGAGAAGGGTAATTTTTTTAACCAGTTCGATTCCCGGAAACGCCCCTTCAGTGGCCTGCAGCCTTGTCCACAAGTTGGTCTTGCAGACCTCTGGAGTTCTGACAAAAGTTATTAGGAGCAGGGCGTCTGGGAAATTTGAGGGGATATTTACAGCTTTCCCCTCTATCTGTTTGTAATCAAGCAGAGGTTTTAAGTTTTTCCTCTGCCGATGGGAAATGTCTGTTGCCACAGATAGAGGGTCTACATAACATAGTTTCTTGGGGGCAAGGGATTTTAATTTGGTTGGTCTGTGAGATGCAGAGGAGTCTCTCCCTTCCCTCGGTTCATTCTTTTCCTTTTCTTTTTGGGGTGGTGGCTCAGTTTGCATTGGTGTGGGGACAGGTGTTTGTGTGGTGCCTGGTGTTGGTGCTGGTGTAGTTTCTGGTGTTGGTGAGGTGTCTGGTGTTGGTACGGTGTCTGGTGTTGGTGTGGTGTCTGATGTTGGTGCCATTTTTGTTGTTGGTGCAGTGTCTGGTGTTGGTGCCGTATCTGGTTTGGGAGTGGAAGTGGATTTTGTTGTTAGGGGTAGTGTATGTTAACAGGGAGTGGGGGCCACCTTTTCTTCCCCTTTTCTTCTTTTATTTTTTAATTTAATTCTTTCAAATGAACCGGGGAGAGGTGAGGTTGAGTTCTTCTCCCTCTCACTTGCGGATTCATCCTCAGAGGAGTAGTCTTTTTTCCGCTTGATCCCCGTCTCGATTGGTGTGGGGACCATTGGTTGTGTCTGCTCCTCTAGTTGCTGCTGCGGCTGTTTTTGTTGCTGTTGCTCTCGCTGGTGTCGTTGCTGCTGCTTCTTCTGCTGCTGCCTCTGCTGCACTTGCTGCTGCGGTAGTTGTTGTTGCTGCAGCTGTTTCCACAGCATCGACTGTGGTGGTTGTTGTTGTTACTGCATTTGCAGAGGCTGCTGCATCGATTTTTGGGCTGGTGGTGGGACGGTGGTGGGACGGTGGTGGAAGGGATTATGGGCTTCCATTTTTGTCTCACTACCGTGCTCCATTCCTCCCCCTTGGCCTCCTGGGTGGTTTGGGTTTTCCTTGGAGCTGGAGTTGGTGCCATGGTTGCAGAGGTTGTTACCGCCTCTTTTGGCGTGGCCACTGTCTCAGGGGTTGTGACCGCCTTTTGGGTCGTTTGATTAGGGGTTACCCTTTGGGGGCAGCTCCTAGCCATGTGGCCCTGCTTTTGGCAGAACCAACAGTGCGGACGATGGCCCTCCACCACTACCATCATGCTATTGCCCTTGTATGTCAGCAGCACTGGTATCGCCCAAACACCCTCCCTCTTCAGCATCATTGCTATTGTGTAGCAGCCCAGGTGAGTCCCAGTTTTTGACCGTACTGGGTTCACCTGTTCCACCTCACCGTACTAGCTGAAGAGGCATCCTAGCAGTTCCACAGGTATTTGGGTTGGCACATTAAATACCTGCACCCGAGTCCTTCTCTTGCCCTGGTATTCGGGCGTTAGTTTATTTCTTGGAGGGAGAGTCTCTCTGCATCGTCCTTGGTGGGTAGGAGGATGTCCCACCTGGCGAAGCTCCTCTGGTACAGGTATAGTACCGGGATGTTAAGTTTGTGGAGGAGCGCCGCCATGTCTTCCTTCTTCACCCCCAGGAGGCGGTTTTCCGGTATATCGGAAATGACGAGGGACAGGACTCTGCTCTCAATCGCCTCCCAGGCACCCGGTGTGGGTTTTATATCTGCCCCCTCTATATATTGTCTGTACTTTGTCAGGTACAGGTCTCTATACTCTTGAGGGGACAGTTGTTTTTCTATAGTCTTCCCTCACACAGATCCTCTTAGTGGTGTTGGTGTTGGTGTGGGGTCTTTGGTGGAATTAGACCATTTTTGGTCTTTTATGGAGGTCGCCCCTGCCTGTTTATTGGTGACGCTTCCTGCCTCCCCAGATTTTTTAGTCTGTCCTTTTGTGGGAGTATCGCTTTTTTTTTGGGGGGGGGGCTCTTTGGCCTGACTCTCCTTGGTTAGAGTCTTTTTCGGGAGCAGCTTCCCGTTTTGAGGAGTCGGCCTCTTGGGGAGCATGAACTTTTTTGTTTACTTTGATGGCATCTGCCCCTTCATCGTTTGTGAGGTCCAGGCGGTATGCCCCCTCATTTTCTTGATCTGCTCCCCTTTTGTGGGAGCAGCCCTCCTGGGAAGCGCTGTCCCCTTTATTGTCCTTTTGGCCTGCCACCTCCTCCCTTTTGTGGTTGGAGTGAGATGCTACGACCGACTTTGATTTTGCTCCCCTTTAGGGAGAGTCGCCCTCGGGGGAGCTGTTGGTAAAGTTTCCCTCTCCTTGGGAGCGGCCAATGATGCCATATCCGGGCGGTAAGCCCCGTTAGTGGTTGTTTTTGCTCCTCTTGTTGGGGAGTCGTCCTCTTGGGGGCTATCCACATTGGTGACACAGAATATTAGGGTCATTAGGTCAGCGAGTAATATATTCAAATGTCATCTAAACCTGGTAACTAGAAGCAGACATGATGTCACATGACTCAAAGGGGTTGTGTGAGGGAATAAGCAGCGTTGGAAAATACAAAAAAAAACAGACCAGTAGAGAATGATTACAGATCAACGATAAATTAAGGGAGGCGGGCAAATATTTAGCTCAGGATGCCACCCTCTGCTACTGATAGAAGAGAAGGATAAATCAACATATTAATAAAGGGCTCTTTCTTCAAATTTTGTTCTGTTCTGAAATAGTAATTGCAGGTGCCTCAGTTATGGAAGAAGTGGTGGGATGAGGTAGTATTTAATTATGTTATGATTTGTCGCTTGCATTGATAACAATTAACAATCCATGTATTTTATTTAGTTGTGACTAGGGCTATGACAACAGCATATTCTTTTTATTATTTTGACTCTCGACTATATATCCGACACAGTTAGACACAATTAATCGACCGAGAACCACATCACTCTACATAAAAACATATAAGATATCAATGGATATATACTCGAGAGTCAAAACAATGATAAGAATATGCTGTTATCATAGCCCTAGTCATGACTTGTGAGAAATTCAAATATCCCCCACCCCCCAGATGAAAGGTGATGTAACAAGATGTCGTATGGATTTTATTGCAAAACTGATTTTTTTTTAATTGTATATTGATTAATCCTTTTGAAAATTAAAATATTTTCTTACGTGAAATTAAGAGAAAATTTCGATTCTAATTTGGTAATAAATCAGATGTAAATACTTCTTTAACGTTTTCAAAATCTCTTGACACCCCTTTCACCAAGTCAGTGTCGTATTTCTTTTCTTTCTTTTTTTTTTGTACGATAACAAAACTTCATTTAGCATTATTTAGAATCTAAATTTCAGTGTTAGCTTTCTTTATGATAAACTGTTCCATTCCATATAAGCTATTTTTCATAATAATTCCTAGATTGGTATTTATTATTTAATTATTGATATTCTTTTTAAGATGAGTAATTTGTATATTTTTATTTATTTATGTGTGGACTATTATCCTCATCTTTATAGTTGTTGCTTCATGATGTTTCGGCCAACTATTCCTCTGGCTTTCGACGGGTTGTGAACCATGACGGGATAAGAATGTTGAATCTTCAATTGTATCTGTATCAACGTGGTGAGGCGACAACAACTATGGAAGGCAGTAATTATCGAAGATACAGTTGAAGATTCAGCATTCCTAAATAAATAAAAATATACAAATTACTCATCTCAAAAGAATGCCAATGATTAAATAATAAATACCATTTGGTACGAACCCAACAATGAAACTCCTAGATTATCTAAAATTTTTGAAATCAAACAGAATGAACACATATTTTCCAAAAACATTCATCATATATTTGCTTAAATGGCTGCCATAGTAAGTTTGCATGCACAACTTTTAATCATAAAGCTATACTCAGCAATGAAATAGGGGAAAATCGCTATTTTTTTCTTATAAAAATTAAATAAAAATAATCTCCATTTTCATAAGTAAATATCTTCTTCAAAAGTAGAAAATCTAATGGTTTTTGTTTCTTGAAAACAAGTGCAAGTGATTTTTAGTCGAAAATCATAGGATATTCAAGATGGCTCTTGTGAATAAAGATAAAACAAACAGTAACTATTAACCTCTCCCCTTTTGGATAGGGTCTAAAAAAGAGTTTTCAATCCAATAGGTCTCACTATGCCAACTAAGCTCCAACCTCTGTCCCATCGCCGCAATGTTGCATCTCTGTGCCTGTTTTACAAATATTTTAATCGAATATGATCTGATGAAATCATTTCACTTGTGCCCCCTTAACATAGATATTCCCGACAAACCTGCTTAGCAACAAAATCTCACCCCTTCACTGCTGAGGTCCCTAAATGCCAGAAAGCTTTCTACTCTAATAGTTTCTTCCCTCTAATAGCTAGACTTTGGAATTCTTTCATGTTACCTGCTTCCCTGACTATACTGATATGCAGAAGTTTAAATGTAATGTAAACCAACACCTTGTTCATCTTTCCTAGGCATGATCCCAAATAGTAGCCTCTTATGTCCAAGTGGCAATGTATCTTGTTCCTATTTACGGGACAGAGTTAGACACCAGGGTCGTTTTTTAACGTGGAGAAAAGAACAAAAATTAAAATTGTCTCAGTCGTGAAGGATATCTCCTCTACTGACAGAGAACAAGAAATTGAAGTGCAGCCTGCAGCACTGCAGCATCTGAAGAACAAATACTATACTTTGATCTTCTCCCGAAGGCCAATGTATCTTGTTAGGATTAAACGTGAGTTAAAAAAAAACAAAAACATCATCGAACGATCATCTTATCTATCCTTATCACCATCTCCTTTTATATCACATCATAATAAAAATCAAATAAAAATAATCTCAAATTTCACAAGTAAATTTAATAGTTCTTGTTCCTTTAAGAAAAGTACAAGAGAATTACTTGAAAATTATATTACACGACATTCACGATGGCGCCATTCCTTTACAAACAAAATAAATAGAGAGGCCAGAGCTTCATATTCTAATTGAATGAAATTAGGGGAAAATCACTATTTTTATTATAAAGATTAAATAAAAATAATCTCAAATTTTACAAGTAAATTTAATAGTTCTTGTTCCTTTTAGAAAAGTGCAAAAGACTTTTAGCCGAAAATCATATCATAAGATATTTAAGATTTTATAAACAAAATAAATAGAAAGGCAAAAGCTTCATATTTTAATTGAATAAGAAAAAAAAAAGAGAGAGAGAATTTTCAATATTTCTGCATTTTTCAGACAAGGATCGATTATTCATATTATTTGGATTCTTCGAACTACTGTTCTTATCTTGAGTGCTATTTTCACGTTTTGGTTGATGTAACCTTCCGACTTTCTTCAGGTGTATCTTGTTGAACCTGAGAATCTTTGTCACACTTTAGAATTTGTACAGATTTTTAAACCCTTTATTTAATCCATGTTCTCCTGGGTAGAAGTCTTATGTAATTTAGTAATTTGCAATTGTATTTTTGAACCTTCGACCTCCAGATGAGTGTAACTTACCAATTAATTTTACTAAGTACTTTATCCACTATGCCAAGAACCCGTATGAATAAAAAGGAAAAGGAAAAAAAGGCCAGTTAATTTCTGGGAAGTGAATTAATGAGTTGGAAGAGGTTATCAAAGTCATCATCGAACAATTATCTGTATTTCCTACTATTAACTACTATCTCTTTTTGCATCACCTGTTAATCTGAGTTAAGACGGTTGAGTTATCTTCCTTTGTCTATAGATAAAAGAAAGTCTGCTTGGAGTTATCTCCTCTTTGTTGTTGTTGTTGTTGTTGCTGTAGTTTCCTTTGACAAGATGGCGATTTAGCTGGGATCCTAAGAAGGACTACATTAACATCACAGTCCTTTATTATCTTCTCATTCTTAATGCTTAACATGATCTCATGGTGTGTTGCTCATTCAAAAAGCAGTTATTTAGTTATTGACAGTGAAATACTTCAGAGAACTAATCAACTTGAATTAAGTAGGTAACCACATAGATAAATACAGGATGAAACGATAAATTTGCCGCCCTAAAGAAAACAACACTACAGCTAGATTTTAAAACTTTTATTGAAAAAAATCAATTCAAGCAACTTGATTATATAGTAGGGCTGACATCTATTCCATATAGCCGCCTTCAGCTTCAATCATCGTCTTGATAGAGGTCTGGAACTGGGAGCATACTTTTTTTCAAAAGCACCAATGGAAGCTCGGTGAATACTCGGCAGATGGTGGTGATCAGGCTGACTTTGGTATTGTGGGAGGTCATGGTGGTAATGTTCTTGATGTATGACCAAAGAAAGTAGTCCAGCAGGGAGGAGAGGGGCAGTGAGAGAAGGGTACAAAGTTGTAGCACTCCAAGCTTGGGTCCCTGTGGACTTGTGGGCCGGGACCGAGTCCTGCCACTACACCTTGGGTCTGCCAGCGGCCACCTGATTGCACCAGGGGATCACTACACTCTTCAGCATATCCAGGTACACTTTGGTGTTGACTTTCACGCTGACTTCGAAGATGTGACGTGGCATGATGTGGCTCTAACTTGAAACCATACCAAAGACCATAATCGTGGCCGGAATTTTTTTTTATCACCCTAAACACGTCCTTGTTATCTGGATTTGCATTTTGAGGGTGCTGGCAATGGTCCTGTTACTATAACTTTGATCGGTTAGAGAGCATAAGTTGTACATTCGTTGAACATTGTGTCACTTTCAGACATGATAGAAGGCTCCTATCACTCTTGGGATTTGTACACAACTGGCCAACTAGTATATGGCCTGCAACAAACGAGAAAACCGGTTTTTACCAAACGGAAATGGAATCATGTCGTCTTTTCTAGGGCGAAAATTTTATTGTTCTATTCTGTATTTGTTTATTGACACTTAAATACTTCCTAGAACTAATAAACTTGAATTAAGTAGGTAACCACATGAATAATAAAATAATAAGGAAAAAATTGCTAAGCTTCAGATAAGTTCAGTTTTGAAGAACACGAATTGAATCGTTTTGCTAAGGAACTAGTTTCAAAAGTGTATGCTTAGACATAACTAGTTTCAAAAGTATATGCTTAGACATAACTAGTTTCAAAAGTGTATGCTTAGACATAACTAGTTTCAAAAGTATATGCTTAGATATAACTAGTTTCAAAAGTATATGCTTAGACATAACTAGTTTAAAAAGTTAATGCTTAAACATAACTAGTTTCAAAAGTTAATGATTAAACATAACTAGTTTCAAAAGTATATGCTTAGACATAACTAGTTTCAAAAGTATATGCTTAGACATAACTAGTTTCAAAAGTGTATGCTTAAACATAATTAGTTTCAAAAGTATATGCTTAGACATAACTAGTTACAAAAGTATATGCTTAAACATAACTAGTTTCAAAAGTATATGCTTAGACATAACTAGTTTCAAAAGTGTATGCTTAGACATAACTAGTTACAAAAGTATATGCTTAAACATAACTAGTTACAAAAGTATATGCTTAGACATAACTAGTTACAAAAGTATATGCTTAGACATAACTAGTTTCAAAAGTATATGCTTAGACATAACTAGTTTCAAAAGTGTATGCTTAAACATAACTAGTTTCAAAAGTGTATGCTTAAACATAACTAGTTTCAAAAGTGTATGCTTAAACATAACTAGTTACAAAAGTGTATGCTTAGACATAACTAGTTACAAAAGTATATGCTTAAACATAACTAGTTACAAAAGTATATGCTTAAACATAACTAGTTTCAAAAGTGTATGCTTAGACATAACTAGTTTCAAAAGTATATGCTAAAACATAACTAGTTTAAAAAGTGTATGCTTAAACATAACTAGTTTCAAAAGTGTATGTTTAAACATAACTAGTTTCAAAAGTATATGCTTAAACATAACTAGTTTTAAAAGTGTATTCTTAAACATAACTAGTTTCAAAAGTGTATGCTTAAACATAACTAGTTTCAAAAGTATATGCTAAAACATAACTAGTTTCAAAAGTGTATGCTTAAACATAACTAGTTTCAAAAGTGTATGTTTAAACATAACTAGTTTCAAAAGTATATGCTTAAACATAACTAGTTTCAAAAGTATATGCTTAAACATAACTAGTTACAAAAGTGTATGCTTAAACATAACTAGTTTTAAAAGTGTATGCTTAGACATAACTAGTTTCAAAAGTGTATGCTTAAACATAACTAGTTTCAAAAGTGTATGCTTAGACATAACTAGTTTCAAAAGTATATGCTTAAACATAACTAGTTTCAAAAGTGTATGCTTAAACATAACTAGTTACAAAAGTGTATGCTTAAACATAACTAGTTACAAAAGTGTATGCTTAAACATAACTAGTTTCAAAAGTGTATGCTTAGACATAACTAGTTACAAAAGTGTATGCTTAAACATAACTAGTTTAAAAAGTGTATGCTTAGACATAACTAGTTTCAAAAGTATATGCTTAGACATAACTAGTTACAAAAGTATATGATTAGATATAACTAGTTACAAAAGTGTATGCTTAAACATAACTAGTTTCAAAAGTATATGCTTAAACATAACTAGTTACAAAAGTGTATGCTTAAACATAACTAGTTTCAAAAGTATATGCTTAGACATAACTAGTTACAAAAGTATATGCTTAAACATAACTAGTTACAAAAGTATATGCTTAAACATAACTAGTTTCAAAAGTGTATGCTTAAACATAACTAGTTTCAAAAGTGTATGTTTAGACATAACTAGTTTCAAAAGTGTATGTTTAGACATAACTAGTTACAAAAGTATATGCTTAAACATAACTAGTTACAAAAGTATATGCTTAGACATAACTAATTACAAAAGTATATGCTTAAACATAACTAGTTTCAAAAGTGTATGCTTAAACATAACTAGTTTCAAAAGTGTATGTTTAGACATAACTACTTTCAAAAGTGTATGCTTAGACATAACTAGTTTCAAAAGTATATGCTTAGACATAACTAGTTACAAAAGTATATGCTTAAACATAACTAGTTTCAAAACTATATGCTTGAACATAACTAGTTTCAAAAGTGTATGTTCAAGCATAACTAGTTTCAAAAGTGTATGTTTAGATATAACTACTTTCAAAAGTGTATGCTTAGACATAGTTTCAAAAGTTTATGCTTAAACATAATTTCAAAAGTATATGCTTAGACATAATTTCAAAAGTATATGCTTAGACATAATTTCAAAAGTGTATGCTTAGACATAGTTTCAAAAGTGTATGCTTAGACATAGTTTCAAAAGTTTATGCTTAAACATAGTTTCAAAAGTTTATGCTTAGACATAGTTTCAAAAGTTTATGCTTAGACATAGTTTCAAAAGTATATGCTTAGACATAACTACTTTCAAAAGTATATGCTTAGACATAGTTTCAAAAGTTTATGCTTAGACATAGTTTCAAAAGTGTATGCTTAGACATAGTTTCAAAAGTTTATGCTTAAACATAGTTTCAAAAGTGTATGCTTAGACATAGTTTCAAAAGTGTATGCTTAGACATAATTTCAAAAGTGTATGCTTAGACATAGTTTCAAAAGTATATGCTTAGACATAGTTTCAAAAGTTTATGCTTAAACATAGTTTCAAAAGTATATGCTTAGACATAGTTTCAAAAGTATATGCTTAGACATAGTTTCAAAAGTATATGCTTAGACATAACTAGTTTCAAAAGTATATGCTTAGACATAGTTTCAAAAGTGTATGCTTAGACATAGTTTCAAAAGTATATGCTTAGACATAGTTTCAAAAGTTTATGCTTAGACATAGTTTCAAAAGTATATGCTTAGACATAGTTTCAAAAGTTTATGCTTAAACATAGTTTCAAAAGTGTATGCTTAGACATAGTTTCAAAAGTGTATGCTTAGACATAGTTTCAAAAGTGTATGCTTAGACATAATTTCAAAAGTTTATGCTTAAACATAGTTTCAAAAGTATATGCTTAGACATAGTTTCAAAAGTTTATGCTTAAACATAGTTTCAAAAGTATATGCTTAGACATAGTTTCAAAAGTGTATGCTTAGACATAGTTTCAAAAGTGTATGCTTAGACATAGTTTCAAAAGTATATGCTTAGACATAGTTTCAAAAGTATATGCTTAGATATAGTTTCAAAGGTATATGCTTATACATAGTTTCAAAAGTGTATGCTTAGACATAGTTTCAAAAGTGTATGCTTAGACATAACTACTTTCAAAAGTATATGCTTAGACATAGTTTCAAAAGTGTATGCTTAGACATAGTTTCAAAAGTATATGCTTAGACATAGTTTCAAAAGTATATGCTTAGACATAGTTTCAAAAGTATATGCTTAGACATAGTTTCAAAAGTATATGCTTAGACATAGTTTCAAAAGTATATGCTTAGACATAGTTTCAAAAGTATATGCTTAGACCTAGTTTCAAAAGTATATGCTTAGACATAGTTTCAAAAGTATATGCTTAGACATAGTTTCAAAAGTATATGCTTAGACATAGTTTAGTGACCTGATTTACTTTAAATAGTTGAAAAACCGACCAAATTTCATGTACGTCGCGTTAGCTCAGTTGCTTAAGTCCTTGGTTCATTAGCTAAACGTTTTGGGCTCGAATCGTGGTGTGAGATGTTTTTTTGCTTTTTTTTTTCGATTTTTTAAAATTTAAATATTGAACCAGTGTTTCGTTTTCCTGCTACTTTTTTTTTTACTTCGCTTATTATTAGTGACACCCGAAAACACCCGGGTACCCACCGATTTTTTAAATTTTAATATCGAAACAGGCTTATTGAAGCCATTTTTCACGTGTTCGTTTTCTGTTTTCATCGTTTGTTTGCCTTACGTTAGTTTTTTGTGTTTTTTTCCGCTTAAGTGTAAACGTTGTTTTCTTTTTTTACTTCGCTTATAACAAACAAACCTATGTCATCGTAGTCGTCGTCGTAACGCTCGACAACTTCCGGCCGCGCACCTGTCAATTTCGTTCTAAAATAAATTCAAACATCTTTCACTAACTCATTCTGGCTGGGCGATTTTATTTTCAAACTTCGCCTCAGGGCTTCGGGTTCGATCCTACACCCCACGACTAACTGCTCATCTCCTTTCATAATATCCCTGTAACTTATGTCCCCGATAGTAGCCCCCTACGTCAAAGTAGCATTATGCCTTGTTTGGGGTGAAAGGGTCCCCTGTATTTTTTTGAGAACTTCGACTAACTGCTCATGTCCTTTCATAATATCCCTGTAACTTATGTCCCCGATAGTAGCCCCTACTTCAAAGTGGCATCATGCCTTGTTTGGAGTGAAAGGGTCCCTTGGATTTTTTTGAGAACTTCGACTAAAGTAAAATGAAACAAAAGTAAATATCATTTATCTTCATGCAACATTTGTAACTGCATCAACTCCATCTTTCTTTATCATTTCATTTCCAAACAATTTTTTTTTCTGTTGATCTTTTGCCAAACATTGCGTTGTTTGGTTGTTATTTCCCACAAATTAGGAGCAATATTTATTTTGCTTGTGTTTCTGTCAACTGTTTATTTTTTTTATTTTTTTTTTTTGTAACATATGCAAGGAACCACCATTCTATATTTCAATTCATAAAAAAAGCCTATCCTTTGGACCCTGTTTCCTCTCCATTCCAACAATTCGGTCTGACTATCTGATGACAGCAACCTCTGTCATGGACGTGTATCAGAAGCAGAGATGCGTCAGTGAATTCCCGGTAAAAATGCATTGAGAATGATGGTGACTATGTAGAAAAATTAATTGTGGAGTACAAAAGGTTGCTTGTTTTAATGGTACAACTCCCATCTTTGTAGCTCTTCAAATTTTCTAGTTAAAAAATAGGAGGATTTACTTTTGGAACTACTCTAGTAAAACTGATCAATGATGAAATGATGATAGTGTGAGTATATTGTCAGTTCACTTCCTGGTGAGTTTCAATTACTTGTGAAGTAATTTCCTTGTATAACCAGTTAGGACAAAAAAAAATATGGTAAAAGTTTTTCTTTATCATGAAAACAGTATTGTCTATTGGACAACAGGCTTGCATTTATAACAAAATGGAAATAATAGCTGGGCATCTAAATATATTCAGTTATTCCAAGATGTTATGCGAAAATAAAAAGAAAGCAGAACAAAAGAGCCACAAGACTTGTACAAATGCATATTATTCGCAATTCATTTCTTCAACAACAAAGAAAGACAAAAAAACAATAATAATGAAATGTATGAATAATCTCCCTTTATTTTGTCAGACACTTGTGGCTTGGAACAGAAACAATATAGAGGTGAAATACGTAGACTGGCATTCGCATATCTCATTTCAAATTCATGGAATAATAAGACTTCATCTTGGGTAATACATTTTCAATGCAACTCTTGTAATGATTCTTTTCTTTTAAAACAACTTTTTTTTTCGTGAAACTTTCGTTAAATACAGAGTGGAACGATAAATTTGTCGCCCTAAAGAAAATAATATTACAGCTTTATTTTTTTTAACTTTTATTGAAAAAATCAATTCAAGTAACTTGATTATGTAGTGCAGCTGCCATCTATTCAATGTAGCCGCCTTCAGCCTCAATTACCGCTTCGAAGCGTGTCCAGAACTAGGAGCATGCCTTATCCACAAGCGCAGACAGGAACTTGATGAATGGCAGCGATCAGTCTGGTTTTGGTGTTGTGGGAGGTCATGTTTGTGATGTTCTCGACATATGACCAAGCAAAGTAGTCCAGTGGGATCAGGTTGGTGGAAGAAGAGGGGGCAGTGATAGAAGGGTACAAAGTCATAACACTCTTTCCAAGCCTGAGTTTCTTTGAACTTGTGGGGCAACGCCAAGTCCTGCTGCCACTCCCACGATCTGCCAGCGGCCACCTGATTGCACCAGGGAATCACTACACTTTCTAGCAAATCCAAATACACCTTGGTGTTGACTTTCAAGCCGATACTGAAGATGTGAGGTGGCATGATGTGGCCCTCACTTGTAATCACACCAAAGACAAAAACCGTGGTCAAAAACTTTGTTAAGCTGTGTCATCAAGCATTGAACCCTCCGGATTTTCATTTTGAGGATACTGGCAATGGTCCTGTTGTCATAAGTTTGATTAGTAGAGAGCATGAGTGGTGCATCTCTGATCTCACCCTTTGAACATTGTCTTACTTGCAGACATGGTAGAAAGCTCATATCGCTCTTGTGATTTATATACAACTGACAAACTAGTAGATCGTCTGCCACAACAACAGAAAACCAGTTTCCATTAAACGGAAATGGAATCACGTCATCTTTTCCAAGGTGACAATTTTATCATTCAATTCTGTATAAACTATTACATGTTTCTGTATGTTTTAGATGAGGATTGATTATTTGGATTATTTAGATTATTTGGACTGCTGTTCTCATCTTGAGTAGGTAAAAATCTAAGAATACAATTAAGACTTGTCCATGGTTATGGCTTACAAAACGAGAACATGCTAAAGGGTTCCATTCAAAACTCCGTGCAGACTCCCAAGTTCAACATACACTTGAAGATCCACTTCATACAGGGTTTACATCAGCTGAAACGTTGTCAAAATAACACTGAAGATGAAAACAGTGCATGTGTAACTTGTAAGTAAATGTAAAAATCATTCTGTAAAATAAAGGAAAAGCAACGATAGTAAAGTATAAAGGATTTAAAAAGAGATCAGTTCATTTTAGCATCGGTTAATTTAGGATGTGGAAACTGGATATGATATAAAGAAAGCTGCGACGTTTTTTTTGTTAAATTTAACAATGTGTAAATAATGTTGATCCTAATAATGCGTAATAGCATTTATAACTTAGTAAATCTAAAAATCAGTCCGTAAAATAAAAGAAAAGCGATGATGGTAAAGTATAAATGATTTAAAACAATGCATGGTGATTGATCAAGGGCTACAGTGTTCGTTTTTGTATGTTAGTGTACAATCCAGAATAATATAATTTTATGGTTGCAGCTAATGAGAATAAGCAGAATGTTATTGGGGAGAAATCAGTATTTTCGAATAGTAAAGTGCAATGGTAGTTGTAGGTGTCTAGGTATTTAATCCATTTAATAAGGGTGTCATGTCAATATAAATATAATGGTTATATATTTCCCCAGTACTTACTGGGAGAGTGGGAGGACTTTTCAGGTAGAGGTGAAAATGCGAACTACTTCATCTATAGATCTTGGTAATCATAATGATGTTGCTCGTAGGAAGTAAGATAGACATAATAAATTTGTATGTGGCATCTGTTATTGCAAACCTACCGTAATTTGATCCAGAGGGGAATTTCTGCTATCAAATTATTATATATAGGAGACAATCTGTGATGCGTGTTGTTTGATCTGCCTAAACATCAAGAAGTGGTCTGCCATCTTCCCAACCAGAATTCAACAGAATGAAGTCATCCTCAAGGAATAGAGAGCTGCCCGGAGAAGGATACACTCCTCGGGAACTGTAGTCAGAAACAGATCTAGAAGTGATGCGTGTTGTTCTTGCTGGTAAGGGAAACGGGTTGGAAATGTAACCATTTGTGATAGGGAGTGAGAATAGAGAGCTGCCCGGAGATTGGCGACTCTCTTTTGAACCTTGTCAAGGAGCGAGAGACTAGCAGCAGATGCACCAGCCCAAATGTGACAGCAATACTCCATACATGGGCGAATGGTGGCCTTATAGAGGTACAGGATACTTTCAGGTGTCAGTAGTTTTCTAGCACGGTAGAGAGAGCCTACCTTTTTCGCAACGGCCCTGGCAATGTTTCCAATTCCAACTCCTGTTTCCTGTGAACATTGTGCCAAGCAGTTTGAAAGATGTACTCTCAGACAGGGAGTCACTGGCCAGTGCAATTGGTGGCAGAGAAGGTTTCTTGTAATTATTGAAGGAAACCAGTTTAGTCTTGGCAGCATCGAATGTGACCATCCATTTTTGTCCCCATTCCACTACAGATTTGAGGTCATCCTCTAGTGTTTTTGCCATTTCTTTAGTTATGTGTTCATTAGTTTTCCTGTCATGCCTGTTATAGAGTGTGGTGTCATCAGCATATATACCCATATCAGAGGCAGTTTTGTCGGAGAGGTCATTAATAAATATTAGGAACAATAGAGGTCCAAGGATAGATCCCTGAGGCACTCCCGCATTTATATCACACTGTTTAGATGTACGACCGTCGAGGACAACCTGGATTTTTCTCTTATCTAAGAAGGATTTAATTATGTTCAGTATTCTACCAGTGATACCGTATGATTTAATTTTCCTGAGGAGACCCTCATGCCATACCCTGTCAAAAGCCTTAGATATATCTAGAGTTACCGCTCTGCCCTCCCCCGCTTTGTCCAGTGAATGGTATATACATTCAGAGATTACAGTGAGGATGTCTGCTGTGGAACAGGCTTGTCTAAATCCATATTGTTTGTCAGTCAGAAGTTTAGCATCTGTAAGGTGACGGACTAGATCATGGTTAATTATGGTCTCAAATATTTTAGTGAAAAGTGGGAGGAGGCTAATGGGGCGATAATTTAATGGGTCAGTTCTTTCGCCAGAATTCTTGAATCCTGGTACCACAGAAGCAGTTTTTCAACAGCCTGGAAAGCATGATTCATTAAGGCATTTGTTGTAGAGTTTGGAGAGAACTGGAGCTACTTCGGCTGAGTACCTTTTTATATAGCACAGCTGGGATGAGATCAAGTCCATATGCTTTTGAAGTGTCAAGGTTTTTTATGATAGCATACACCTGAGCAGGGGTGGTTTTCAGATCGTCTAGCGTGGCGTCTGTCAGAAAAGGAAAGTCAGGCAGGGGGTGGTTGGAAGGGTCCAGTGTGGAGTTTGAGGCAAACCGGCTGGCAAGCATATTAGCCTTGTCGGTTGCTGAGCAAACAACCTTGTGATTGTTAGTTAGTGGAGGAATTGTTGATTGCCCATTATTTACTACACTGTTGTAGATTTTCCAGAAGTCACGAGTTCCTAATTTTTGTGCTTCGATGCGTTTTTTAGTGGTTTCAGTAAATTGTCTCTTAGCTGTGGCTATTTCTTTCTTAACGTTACTTCTAGCTTCTATATACTTATGTCTATTTGAACTGGACTTATGTCGGTTAAATCTGTGGTATGCATGCTGCCTTTGAGCAATGGCAGTTGCGCAAGTAGAAGTAAACCATTGAGGAGAGTGGGGCTTGCTATAAAATTTCCGCAAGGAAACATGTGCTTCAATTGCTGTTTTGAACCATTCAGTGGTCTCATTTGCGCACTGTTTAGCATGAAGAGAAAAAATATTTCCCCATGGGGCATCTCTTATAAGATCTCTGATGGCTTCCTAGTCAGCCTTTTTATACTATCTCGTTATTTTGAGCACTAGCTCTTCAGTTTTGGGTCTAGAGTTTAGGGCGATTTCGACCATTATCACTGCATGATCAGCGTTCCCGAGTGGGCTGTCAGCATTTGTTATACACTCCTCGGGAACTGTAGTCAGAAACAGATCTAGAAGTGATGCGTGTTGTTCTTGCTGGTAAGGGAAACGGGTTGGAAACGTAACCATTTGTGATAGGGAGTGAGATATAGCGAAGCTATGTGTTGTGCTGCCCGCTGCATCTGTGTGAGTAGAGAATCCAAGCTAATTTTTGTGAGGAACATTAAAGTCACCAAATACATGTACTTGTGCGCAAGTGCCGAGGGAGAGTGCTGTGTCTATGCTGTCAGAGACTTTGTTTATTATGGTGCAGTCCTGGTTCGAGGGAGAGCGGTAGAGAAAATAAAAATATGTTGTATGTTTAGTCTAAAGCACATAAAGGATTGATCGTCCGTTTCTAGGTTTGTTTCTCTAGTCAGGGGGAGGGTGTTACGAATGAAGACTCCAAGTCCGTGCATATGTCTGTCAGAGTCCTTACGGCAGAGTGGAAGATAGCCAGGCATGTTAAAATAGTTAAAGGGGATTGAGGAGTGTAGGTTAGTCTCGCTTAGTGCTAAGATATCCGGGGTAATTGTTAGGAGAAATGCTTCAACATCAGCTAAATTAGTTCTAAACCCATTGATTTAATATATCAATATTTATTACTACTTATAATTATATATATATCCCTATCTATGACTATATTTCATTATATATCAACATGTTTTACAACTTATCATTATATATCACTATTTATTACTACTTATCATTATATATCATTATTTATTACTACTTATCATACTATATCAATATTTATTACTACTTATCATTATATATCCATATTTATTACTACTTATCATTATATATCAATATGTATTACAACTTATCATTATATATCAATATTTATTACTACTTATCATTATATATCAATATTTATGACTACTTATCATTATATATCAATATTTATTACTACTTATCATTATATATAATTATTTATTACTACTTATCATTATATATCAATATTTATCACTACTTATCATTATAAATCATTATATATTACTACTTATCATTACATATAATTATTTATTACTACTTATCATTATATATCAATATTTATCACTACTTATCATTATAAATCATTATATATTACTACTTATCATTATATATCATTATTAATTACTACTTATCATTATATATCAATATTTATTACTACATCATTATATTTTTTTTTTTTTTTTTTTTTTTTTTACAAAGGCATCACCACATTATCAAGGCCCAGAGGCCACTCAAGGATAAGGGTTAAAGAGTGTACAGTAGAAGTTGGTCAATATAGTAATCATTAGTAATTAAAATTTGGTAAATTTAATAACTTATATGGAACGGCTCATCAAGAACTTATTTACCTTAGACTTGAACACAACCATATTGTAGTCAGCCGGAAAGCAGGAAAACGGAAGACAATTCCACAGGCGTGCAGTTCTAAGAAAGAAGCTTTGTTCATGGAATCTATGTTTAGGTTTAGGCACAGATAAAGAGTGGGGGAAATTATTGATAGTGTTTACAGCTAGACGAGTGTTTCTTGTGAAAGTTTGGCGAGGGGGGACCATAGATTGAAGCTCAGTTGAACACTTTCCATGAAAATAACGATACATCAGAGACAAACTCGCAACATCTCTTCTGTGAGATAGAGGTTGTAAGGAGGAGAAAAGGACATCTCCTACGAGGCTACGAAGTCTATTTTGAACTCTATCAAGGCAGGACAAGTCCTTTCTAGCAGCTCCTGCCCAGATGTGGCAACAGTATTCCATCCTTGGACGTACCTGGCTCTTATATAGATAGAGAATAGCATCAGCAGTGAGATATCTACTGGATCGATAGAAAGATCCCACCATTTTTCCAGCGGCCTTGGCAACAGATTTGATATACGTGTTCCATTTAAGATCAGGAGTAATGGTCAAGCCCAGAAGCTTGTCAAAACTTGAGGCCTCCTGAAGACGAGAGCCATTCATTTCAATTGATGACAAATCTGGATTAAAATGTCGATGATGTAAAGAGAGAAGCTTGGTTTTAGATGCATTAAAAGTAACCAGCCACTCCTTTCCCCATTGTACTACATGCTCAAGATCAGAGGAGAGAGAATTGGAGAGTACTTGCTCGTTTACTGTTTTAGATGTGGTACCATAAATGGTAGTGTCGTCAGCATAAATGTCTACAAATGATGTAAGGATATGATTTGGAAGATCATTAATGTAGATCAGGAAAAGAGTTGGGCCCAGGATGGATCCCTGAGGGACACCGGCATTAATACTGAGAGCTTCTGATTTTTGCCCCTCAACTACTACTCTTATGAACCTATCAGAAAGAAATGATTTAATAATTGAGAAGACTTTTCCAGCTATACCATAGCTAGCGATCTTATGAAGTAAACCTTTATGCCATACCCTATCAAAGGCTTTAGATATGTCAAGAGCAATTGCCCTAGAAAGATTGCCACCGTCGAGAGATTTGCTAATCCTATGCGATATAACTGTAAGGACATCTGCTGTAGATCTAGCAGAACGGAAACCATATTGAGTGTCACTAAGAAGGTTATTTTTGTTGAGATGTTTGATTACTTCTGTATTTAACACAGATTCTAGCAACTTACTCATGACGCACAGGAGACTTATTGGCCTGTACTGAGAGGGGGATGAGCGATCACCTGAATTCAATATCAATGAATATCAATATTTATTACTACTTATCATTATATATCAATATTTATCACTACTTATCATTATATATAATTATTTATTACAACTTATAATTATATATCATTATTTATTACTACTTATCATTATATATCAATATTTATTACTACTTATCATTATATATCATTATTTATTACAACTTATAATTATATATCATTATTTATTACTACTTATCATTATATATCATTATTTATTACTAGTTATCATTATATATCAATATTTATCACTACTTATCATTATATATAATTATTTATTACTACTTATCATTATATATCAATATTTATTACTACTTATTATTATATGTCATTATTTATTACAACTTATAATTATATATAATTATTTATTACTACTTATCATTATATATCAATATTTATCACTACTTATCATTATATATCATTGTTTATTACAACTTATAATTATATATCAGTATTTATTACTACTTATCATTATATATAATTATTTATCACTACTTATCATTATATATCATTGTTTATTACTACTTATCATTATATATAATTATTCATTACTACTTATCATTATATATCAATATTAATTACTACTTATCATTATATATCAATATTTATCACTACTTATCATTATATATCAATATTTATTACTACTTATCATTATATATCAATATTTATTACTACTTATAATTATATATAAATATTTATTACTACTTATCATTATATATCATTATTTATTACTACTTATAATAATATATCAATATTTATTACTACTTATCGTTATATATCATTATTTATTACTACTTATCATTATATATCAATAATTATTACTACTTATAATTATATATCATTATTTATTACTACTTATCATTATATATCAATATTTATTACTACTTATCATTATATAACATTATTTATTACTACTTATAATAATATATCAATATTTATTACTACTTATCATTATATATCAATATTTATTACTACTTATCATTATATATCATTATTTATTACTACTTATCATTATATATCAATATTTATTACTACTTATCATTATATATCATTATTTATTACTACCTACCATTATATATCAATATTTATTACTACTTATCATAATATATCCATATTTATTACTACTTATCATTATATATCATTATTTATAACTACTTATCATAATATATATCATTATTTATTACTACTTATCATTATATATCAATATTTATTACTACCTATCATTATATATAAATATTTATTACTACTTATCATTATATATCAATATTTATTACTACTTATAATTATATATCAATATTTATTACTACTTATCATTATATATCATTATTTATTACTACTTATCATTATATATCAATATTTATTACTACTTATTATAATATAACAATATTTATTACTACTTATCATAATATATCAATATTTATTACTACTTTTCATTATATATCATTATTTATTACTACTTATCATTATATATCCATATTTATTACTACTTATAATTATTTATCAATATTTATTATTACTTATCATTATATATCAATATTTATTACTACTTATCATTATATATAAATATTTATTACTACTTATCATAATATATCAATATTCATTACGACTTATCATTATATATCAATATTTATTACTACTTATCATTATATATCAATATTTATTACTACTTATCATTATATAACATTATTTATTACTACTTATCATTATATATCATTATGTATTACAACATCATTATATATCATTATTTATTATTACTTATCATTATATATCAATATTTATTACTACTTATACTTATATATCAATATGCATTACAACATCATTATATATCATTATTTATTACTACTTATCATTATATATCACTATGTATTACAACATCATTATATATCATTATTTATTACTACTTATCATTATATATCACTATGTATTACAACATCATTATATATCGTTATTTATTACTACTTATCATTATATATCAATATGTATTACCACATCATTATATATAAATATTTTTTACTACCTATCATAATATATCAATATTTATTACTACTTATCGTTATATATCATTATTTATTACTACTTATCATTATACATAATTATTTATTACTACTTATCATAATATATCAATATTTATTACTACTTATCATAATATATCAATATTTATTAATACTTATCATTATATATCAATATTTATTACTACTTATCATTATATATCATTATTTATTACTACTTATCATAATATATCATTATTTATTACTACTTATCATAATATATCATTATTTATTACTACTTATCATTATATATCAATATTTATTACTACTTATCATTATATATCAATATTTATTACTACTTATCATTATATATCAATATTTATTACTACTTATCATTATATATCATTATTTATTACTACTTATCATAATATATCAATATTTATTACTACTTATCATTATATATCATTATTTATTAATACTTATCATTTTATATCAATATTTATTACTATTTATCATTATATATCATTATTTATTACTACTTATCATTATATATCATTATTTATTACTACTTATCATAATATATCAATATTAATTACTATTATCATTATATATAAATATCTATTACTACTTGTCATTATATCTCAATATTTATTACTACTTATCATTATATATCATTATTTATTACTACTTATCATTATATATCATTATTTATTAATACTTATAATTATATATCATTATTCATAACTACTTATCATTATATATCATTGTTTATTACTACTTATAATTATATATCATTATTTATTACTACTTATCATTATATATCATTATTTATTACTACTTATCCTTATATATCATTATTTATTACTACTTATAATTATATATCAATATTTATTACTACTTATCATTATATATCAATATTTATTACTACTTATCATTATACATCAATATTTATTACTACTTATTATTATATATCAATATTTATTACTACTTTTCATTATATATCATTATTAATAACTACTTATCATTATATATCATTATTTATTACTACTCATATTTATATATCATTATTTATTACTACTTATCATTATATATCATTATTTATTACTACTTATCATTATATATCATTATTTATTACTACTTATCATTACATATCATTTTTTATTACTACTTATCATTATATATCAATATTTATTAGTACTTATTATTATATATCAATATTTATTACTACTTTTCATTATATATCATTATTCGTAACTGCTTATCATTATATATCATTATTTATTACTACTTATTATATATAATTATTTATTACTACTTATAATTATATATCATTATTTATTACTACTTATTATATATAATTATTTATTACTACTTATAATTATATATCATTATTTATTACTACTTATTATATATAATTATTTATTGCTACTTATCATTATATATAATTATTTATTACTACTTATCATTATATATAATTATTTATTGCTACTTATCATTATATATAATTATTTATTACTACTTATCATTATATATCATTATTTATTACTACTTATCATTATATATCATTATTTATTACTACTTATCATTATGTATCATTATTTATTACTACTAACCATTATATATCATTATTTATTACTACTTATCATTATATATCATTATTTATTACTACTTATCATTATGTATTATTATTTATTACTACTTATAATTATATATCATTATTTATTACTACTTATCATTATATATCATTATTTATTACTACTTATCATTATGTATCATTATTTATTACTACTTATTTTTATATATCAATATTTATTACTACTTATCATTATATATCATTATTTATTAGTACTTATTATTATATATCATTATTTTTTACTACTTATCATTTTATATCATTATTTATTACTACTTGTCATTATGTATCAGTATTTATTACTACTTATCATTATGTATCATTATTTATTAATACTTATCATTTTATATCATTATTTTTCACTACTTATCATTATATTTCATTATTTATTACTACTTATCATTATATAACATTATTTATTACTACTTATCATTATATATTATTTGTATTACTACTTATCATTATATATTATTATTTATTACTACTTATCATTAAGTATTATTATTTATTACTACTTATAATTATGTATCATTATTTATTACTACTTATCATTATATAACAATGTTTATTACTACTTATCATTATATATCATTATTTATTACTACTAATCATTATATATCATTATTTATTACTACTTATCATTATATATCAATATTTAATACTACTTATCATTATATATCATTATTTATTAGTACTTTTTATTATGTATCATTATTTATTACTACTTATCATTATATATCATTTTTTATTACTACTTATCATTATATATCATTATTTATTACTACTTAACATTATATATCATTATTTATTACTACTTATCATTATGTATCATTATTTATCACTACTTTTCATTATACATGAAATTTGTTACTACTTATACGTATATATCATTGTTTATCACTACTTATCATTACATATCATTAGTTATTACTACTTGTTATCATATATCATTATTTATTACTACTTATCATTATATATCAATATTTATTACTACTTATCATTATATATAAATATTTATTACTACTTATCATTATATATCATTGTTTATCACTACTTATCATTACATATCATTAGTTATTACTACTTATTATCATATATCATTATTTATTACTACTTATCATTATATATCAAAATTTATTACTACTTATCATTATATATAAATATTTATTACTACTTATCATTATATATCATTATTTATTACTACTTATAATTTTATGTCATTATTTCTTACTACTTATCATTATATATCATTATTTATTACTACTTATCATTATATATCATTATTTATCACTACTTTTCATTATGTATCAAAATTTATTACTACTTATCATTATATATCATTATTTATTACTACTTTTCATTATATATCACTATTTATTACTACTTATCATTATATATCATTTTTTATTACTACTTATCATTATATATCAATATTTATTACTACTTATCATTATATATCATTATTTATTACTACTTTTCATTATAAATCAATATTTATTAAATGTTATAATTATATATAAATATGTATTACTACTTATCATAATATATCAATATTTATTACTACTTACTATTATATATCATTATTTATTACTACTTATAATTTTATGTCATTATTTCTTACTACTTATCATTATATATCATTATTTATTACTACTTATCATTATATATGATTATTTATCACTACTTTTCATTTTGTATCAAAATTTATTACTACTTATCATTATATATCATTATTTATTACTACTTTTCATTATAAATCAATATTTATTAAATGTTATAATTATATATCAATATGTATTACTACTTATCATAATATATCAATATTTATTACTACTTATCATTGTATATCAATATTTATTACTGCTTTTCATTATATATCATTATTCATTACTACTTTTTATTATATATCATTATTTATTACTACTTATTATTATATATCATTATTTATTACTACGTATCATTATATATCTTTATTTATTACTACTTATCATTATATATCATTATTTATTACTACTTATCATTATATATCATTATTTATTACTACTTATCATTATATATCATTAGTTAGTACTAGTTATCATTATATATCATTATTTATTACTACTTATCATTATATATCATTATTTATTACTACTTATCATTATATATCATTATTTATTACTACTTATCATTGTATATCATTATTTATTACTACTTATCATTATATATCATTATTTATTACTACTTATCATTATAAATCATTATTTATTACTACTTTTCATTATATATCACTATTTATTACTACTTATCATTATATATCATTATTTATTACTACTTATCATTATATATCATTATTTATTACTAGTTTTCATTATATATCAATATTTATTACTACTTATCATTATATATCATTATTTATTACTACTTATCATTATATATCATTATTTATTACTAGTTATCGTTATATATCATTATTTATTACCACTTATCATTATATATCATTATTTATTACTACTTATCATTATATATCATTATTTATTACTACTTATCATTATATATCATTATTTATTACTAGTTATCATTATATATCATTATTTATAACTAGTTATCATTATATATCACTATTTATTACTACTTATCATCATATATCAATATTTATTACTACTTATCATTATATATCATTGTTTATTACTACTTATCATTATATATCATTGTTTATTACTACTTATCATTATATATCATTATTTATTACTACTTATCATTATGTATCATTATTTATTACTACTAACCATTATATATCATTATTTATTACTACTTATCACTATATATCAATATGTATTACAACATCATTATATATCAATATTTATTACTACTTATCATTATATATCATTATTTATTACTACTTATCATTATATATCATTATTTATCACTACTTGTACTTTTATATCATTATTTATTACTACTTATTATTATATATCAATATGTATTACAACATCATTATATATCAATATTTATTACTACTTATCATTATATATCATTATTTATTACTACTTATCATTATATATCAATGTTTATTACTACTTATCATTATATATCAATATTTATTACTACTTTTCATTATATATCAATATTTATTACTACTTATAATTATATATCATTATTTATTACTACTTATCATTATCTATCAATATTTATTACTACTTATCATTATATATCATTATTTATTACTACTTATCATTATCTATCAATATTTATTACTACTTATCATTATCTATCAATATTTATTACTACTTATCATTATATATCATTATTTATTACTACTTATCATTATATATCATTATTTCTTACTACTTATCATTATATATCATTATTTATACTACTTATCATTATATATAAATATTTATTACTACTTATCATTATATATCATTATTTATTACTACTTACTATTATATTTCATTATTTATTTCTACTTATCATTATATATCAATATTTATTACTACTTATCATTATATATCAATATTTATTACTACTTATCATTATATATCATTATTTATTACTACTTATCAGTATATATCAATATTTATTACTACTTATCATTATATATCAATATTTATTACTACTTATCATTATATATCATTATTTATTACTACTTATCATTATCTATCAATATTTATTACTACTTATCATTATATATCAATATTTATTACTACTTATCATTATATATCATTGTTTATTAATACTTATCATTATCTATCAATATTTATTACTACTTATCATAATATATCAATATTTATTACTACTTATCATTATATATCAATATTTATTACTACTTATCATTATATATCAATATTTATTACTACTTATCATTATATATCATTATTTATTACTACTTACTATTATATTTCATTATTTATTACTACTTATCATTATATATCAATATTAATTACTACTTATCATTATATATCACTATTTATAACTACTTATCTTTATATATCACTATTTATTACTACATTTTATTTTACTTCATGAGAGCAGTAGTCCGAAAAATCTCAATAATACGAATAATCAGTCGTCATTAAAAAAAATAATCGGAAACGTTTTTAATCCATTAAAAGCAAACGGAAAGGCAAAACAGTTAAGCTGGTAACATGTACCTATGAGAAAAGTCATCATCCATGAAAAAAATTCGTTCTGCTCCCATCCAGTCTGGGTGAGTGTGTGTTCTGAAGGTAGGTACAAACTTGATTCCCGATATAAAATAAAATTTAAGATAATGGATAGAACCGAATATCATTTCACATTCCACAGATATGTTTTGGAAAAATGAGAAGATATGAATGAAAAACTTGATGTACGTTACCTTACCACAGATGAAGATGTTTATTGTCGTCATTGATTCTGAATAAATTAAATCTGATTCTGCAGTCAATATGTGATTAAATGCCTTAAAAATTAATACACTCCTGTTCTCTCTGAATTTTTTAAAAATTCAATTTATAACATAATCAATTCTTAATGCTGCGATATTTTAAGTTATAAATTTATTATATTTAAAAGATCAATAATTAAATGTCTGCAGCCATTTGATGTTTCCATATAAAGCATTTGGTTCTCTTTAAGAAAACGCTTCTGGAGCCCCTCAGTCTCACTCAGCTCCATAGAGCCCACTTTTGGGAAACTCTGCAATAATGTAAATTCAAAATTTAACGGTTTAAAGGACCAAACAAGTGCATTTTAAAAATAAATAAGTTTATTAAAAAACAAATTTTCAATTCGTAGCAGAACCTTCTTCCGGGTAGTCTAAGATTTTTTTTCTTTTTATGTGCCATGCTGTTGGTGGTAATGCTTGGAACGCCTTCAGAAGTAATATTTCAAGGTTTAATGTTTCTGATATAGTGTGAGTGCTGGTCATGCGCATGTGTAAAATAAAATATAAAATCCACTATTAATTAATAAGCACTGTTAATATTGGAATACAAATTCAAGATTTAACGGTTTAAAAGATAACAAAAAAAAAAAAAAAAAAAAAACAAGAACATTTTTTTTTAAATAAATATATTTATTAAAAACCAAATTTTCGATTCGTAGCAGAACCTTTGTCAGGGTAATTAAAGATTTTTTTCATTTTATGTGCCATGCTGTATGTGCTAATGCTTGGTACGCTTTCATTGTACTTTACTTATGTTATATGAAGATAATTCCTTGTAAACCTATTGTAACGTGGGTACCCTAGCAAATGAACAAACAAATAAAATAATGAATAAATCCGTCTTGGCATTTCTTTCCGTTTTAACAAAAGGCATTTATTATCATTACTTTCCCTAACAACGCCTACTTCTTGTTTTTTTTTTCTAACTGTTCATTTCGTCTGCCATAAGATTAACAAAACCCTGCCATCTCAACACCAGCTTAAAAGTCTCTCACTGCCACTGCAGGGTCAGATGTCCATCTCTCTTGGAGGCGTTTTTCTTTCTGCTCCACTATACGCTGGCCATAGACAGCCATTTCTCGTTTTCAATTTTACACGTCCATCTTTTTCAACTGCACTTTGCTTCTCTCCACCACGTGGTGTCCTTTTTTTCTTTTTTCTTGTCGCGCAAGCTTCCTAATTTGCATATGTGCTTTTTGTCGGCTACTGCTGCTAATATCCTCACAAGCACTCTATTAAACTATTAGATTTAATTTCAATTATATAAAAAAGCCTTTATGGTCAAAACAAGTAGAAATGCATAATAAAAAAAAGTTATAAACAGTAATATTTGTACTATTTACCTTCCTTCTTGATTAATCCACTTATAAAAAGACAGTAATTATTGCAACAGCTGCATTTCTTTTCAAATAATGATGTTCACCATCATATCACATGAATCCAAAGATTCTATTGTTGACATAGGTTTCCCCGATATTTCTCTAGTCAGAATTATTTCTAGAAAGACAGTGAGTACTTATGAGAGGGACCTCGAGAAGGTTGCCAACATCCTAACTGAAAGTGTTTTTTGTGGAACAAACTGGATTCGAACTTGAAACACCCGGGTCGTTCGTCAGTCTCATTAACCACTTGACCACAGTAACCTCACAATAATGGTGTTGATTAAAAAAAGAGGAGTTCCTAATAAATAACTTTCTTTATATAATTATCAAACAGAAATTAAATTTTAGATAAAAAAAAAAAAACACTTTGCCAATTCTAGTGAATTATTCAAATCAACTCTTCGTATAAATACAAAGATACCGAATAAACTTGACTATTTCCTAAGGACATTGCTCATACCATTTTTTTTTTTTTATTAAGAAGTTTCCTTTCTTATCATAATGCTCTTAAATCTGAAGAAAATGTCTACTTTAACCACAGGTCAATCCTAATCTCTTGATAATCCTCACAATTTTTATTTTACAGTCATTCGTGACGCACAAATCTTTCCCAACCAGTTTTGTAATGTTAATCACATGATTAAGAGTAAGTTTCCCTTTCATGCTACGAATTTAAAGTTCGGTTCTTCTATATTATAATAACGAAAAAATATTGAATTTCAAGTAAAACAAATGGTGCCTACGTAATTACCTTGTCGCAAATTGTAACATATTCAACAATTACGGAAAACGATAAGGTAGAAAAATAATTATTAATGAAAAACAGTTTAGATGGGAAATAAAATTTGCCCGACATCTTGAATTAAATTCATTACGTAACGTAAGCAATAGAACTTAATTATCTCCCCTGTCAACTTATCTCTTTTTTTAGCAAGCATAATAGAGTGATTTCGCTTCATTTTACAATTTTTCTTTTTTTCATCAATAATTATTTTTTTTACTTTATTGTTTTTCGTAATTTTTTGGTATATTACTATTTGAGACCTGATAATTACGTGGGTACCATTTGTTTCACTTGAAATTCAATATTTTTTTCGTTATTATAATATAGAAGCGGTCAAATTTCTTTAAAGCTGTCCGACTGCCACAAGTCCTTCATAATTTCCCTTGGAAGGGGTTGAAAGAAATGTCTGCAGGCAGTTTTATCTACTTCTGATAAGGTCATTTTCATACCCAACAGAATTTTCATGGCAGCCTTTTTAATATAATGTATATCATGACTTCTCTTTTTCTAATCAATTAAAATCAATTTGTTTTCATTTAATTAGAATTTATTGAAATGAGTATTATTTATTAATTTTATTTATTGCGGACCATTATCCTTATCTTTTTTTTTTTTTTTTTTTTTTTTTTTAGTTGACGGAGGCCAGAGGAATAGTTGGCCGAAACGTCGTGAAACAATTAAAAAAAAAAAATGAGGATAACTGTCCGCAATAAATAAAATCAACTCCAATTTGTTTTCATTTAAAAAACATTAGACAAATATGAAACACAAGCTGTCTGTACCTGACATAAGGTTATCATATTACGATAAAGATTTGGAGTATGTTTCATTTTATTTTATTTATCTTCATGGGTGTCTTGCCACTAAAGAAATCTTGGGCAGGTGTGGTATATTATATTTGGTAGGTAATACTTTATTACGCACAATGAGCAACCTGAGACTTGAATAAAATGTTAAGACCTTTCAAGTAAACTCTCCTGTCGCATTTTACCAGACAAAAATTATAAACAAATGTTAAAAATAATTAACTCGTTTGTAGCTTAATATGCCAAAATGTGTTGGGCGTTGATATCAAATGTATCAGATTTTTTTTTATATTTTAATGTTAATGATGCTGCATGTTTTAGTATATAATAGTCAGTTGATATTAGCAAATAAATTAAACTACGTTTGTTGTTGGTGGTCACTGCCGTCCCTGGCCAATTGTGAACAGTAGTAGCCATGGTGGCCGTGGCTGAAATGTAAAAAAAGCAAGTAAGGGAATGTGGAGGTGGAGCTAATATAAAAATTTACCCCTCCCCCCACAAAATAAAAACAAGTTTTAAAAAATACAAAGTTAACGCGTATGCAGTCTAGAAAAAGTAGTAAAAACACAACTTTCTCTAGCTAATGTAATTTACGTTCAAACCAAAGCGTAGTTAATCGGTATTTTTTTTTTATCAGGGCTTTTTTTTTTGGGGGGGGGGAATATATGTATAGTTCCACCATCAAGAAAAATCATTTAACATTACCACTTTCCCAGGTTTTCCATGGCGTTGAAAACAAAAATAACGTATACAATTACTGCCAACGCATAGTTTCTAAGATAGGAGGAAATGGTAGTTTTAAAAAAGATGGGATCATTTTCGTCAAATAATTTTATGCAAAATGAGCACCCACTTTATGGACACATGTTTTTTTTGGGGGGGGGGCACGTACAGTGAATTAAATTTAATGCAAATTAAGCACCCATACGTTGACTACCCCCCCCCCCCAAAAAAAAAATAGTAGATGCTTACATTTGCTGGAGGGGCGGGCCAGACATTTTGCAAATCAACTTTGCAAAAAAAAAAAAAAAGTGAAAAAAAAATTTAAGAACCCCCTTTTTTTTTAATTATAAATAGACTGTCGAGAACACTATTTTTTTAAATAATTTTTTTGATTATGGGCAGGCCAGACAATCAACTTTGCAAAAAAAAATATATATATATAAATAAAAATTTTAAAATTTAAGAAACTCTTTCTTTTTTCTATTATACTGTTTTTTTTTTATAAAAACAAAATTATATATATATATATATATATATATATATATATATATATATATACGTGCGCATCTGCACACAGACACACACAATTGTGTAAGTGTGGTCAAACGATACTGGCAACGCATAGTTTCTGATATATGCGGAAATGTTAGTTTTAAAAAGTAGGTGATCCCTTTCCTGTAATAATTGTATATAAATTGAGCACCCACTTTATGGCCACCTGTTTTGCTAAGGTGGTGCGGCAATGTGCAATGAACTCAATTTAACGTAGTGATTTATTTGTCTAAAAGAGAATGTGGAAAACACGGTTTGTAAATCGAATCTAGTAATGCATTTTTTAAAAAGTCAATCTTGCAATAAAAAATTGTGTGTTTGTGCTAATTTTTTTGTGTCTGTGTGTGTGTTTTTTGTGTGTGCGTGTTTGAGTGTGCATGCACATGCCTACGTGTGCGTATGAGGGCATTTCGAGCACGCGATGTGCATATATATATGCGCACTCACACGCACGCACGATTGTGTACAGATATGCACAAAAACGCACACCCTCGATTATATACATAGATACACAAAAGCACGTATGCACGCGTGTTTTCCATGTAATTACAATGTAGTTTGTTTTCGAACCCAAAAAAGGAGAAAACTGTGTTTTCAACCTTATCTTCAGTGAGACACAGGAAAACAAACATAGCTTCATACGACTGGGGGGGGAAGAAAAAAAAGAAAAGTAATGGAATCTTTTGAGCTCAGCCAATAGGAATGGGCGGACGATGGCTCGGGAGGCATTAGTAATTATATGTAGGGAGAAGGGAAGGTTATCTTTAGTTTATGTATGTAATAAGCAGTTAAGAGCGGTGAAATATGAACATCGTTAGAAAATAAAGAATAGTATATAGTGTATAATGGTAGTGGTGGTAGGACTCGATAATCAGAGAGAAAAATAGGAATTTCTTCCTCTGTAGATGTGGCAATCGTGATGATACTTCTCCTAGGATGAAATATAGGATTTAATTAAAACGAATAAATGTGTACAACGACGTAGTAAAGTTACAGAAGACGGGTATTGAAGGATTAGACATAATAATTTTGTATGTAGCATCTGTTATTGAAAACCTACGGCAATTTGGTGCAGAGGGGAATTTCTGCAATCAAAATACTGTAAAGAGGATAAAACTGAATATGGCGGGTGGGATGCAAATCTTGTCCATTTTTGTTTTTTACAATGTTACTCATCCATACTTCTCGAAATTAATCGTTAGTAGAAATAATCTCATTTTTGTTTCTTCTTAGTGAATCTGGATTTCAATATTTTCTATTTTATTTTTATTTTCAAGATGACAAAAAAATGATTACGTTGATGTTTACACGTTCATGTGTACAAGGAAAATATTATAATATCGCATTTGAAATTTTCGCAAAATTGTTATCATTGAAATCACATGAAATATTTTTTTAAATTAATTTTTTTTGTGAAAATATTGAATAAACGATACTTAATATCGTTACTTCAAGAAATTAATTTTTCTTTGTTATATTGATTTTATTAACACGGAATTCAGCGTCTTTTTATCGTAATGTTTCTAAAATATTTTTTTTTTAATTTTTTACATCTATGATGCTTTATTTTCATAAAAATGCACAAATAAATAAATGATTTTAGTACTTAAAACTACAACTTTAACAATGGTGATTTTGTAAACACTAAATAATACATTTTCACTAAGATCTTTTTAAATGGGTTCATTATAATCTGTGATTGTTAATTAATAAATACTGAAAATTTCATTAAAATTGTTTGCTTCTCTGAATTTTGATGGAAGGAAGGTGGTCAAAATGTTTATACATTTTGGGAATCTTCTAATCAGTTTGTATGTACATATATGATTATCAAAATGGATAAAATCCGACGATATGAAATTTACAATGGAGGCAGGGAGACCTAGAGGCTCGACGTTTTGTCCATCTTATACGGGCTTTCTCAAGAGAAATGGACAATGACATGCACCTATATATATATATATATATATATATATATATATATATATATATATATAGGTGCATGTCATTGTCCATCTTATACGGGCTTTCTCAAGAGAGATGGACAATGACATGCACCTATATATATATATATATATATATATATATATATATATATATATATATATATATATATATATATATATATATATATATATAGGTGCATGTCATTGTCCATCTCTCTTGAGAAAGCCCGTATAAGATGGAGGAAAGTTGGAGATATTCATTATTAGTATTACCTACCAAATATAATAAGTTGGAGATATTCATTGATTTAAAACCACCTGAACAGTGAGATTTTTTTTTTTTTTTTCCCCACTGTTCTTCCAACTGAAACCAAAATTCCCTTCTTCCCTCATTCGTTTTCTTAGTTTTTAATTTATCATTCTGACGTTTCCTCTTAGAGGGTCAGACGATAAGGCCTTAAGGAAATTTTAATAATTTCACCTGCCCATTTCTTGTTTTTTGGTATTTAAATTAAATTATGTTTCCTCTGAAATTTCTCCTTCCATTTTGCTGTACCAAAAATTTACTTATATATATATATATATATATATATATATATATATATATATATATATATATATATATATATATATATATATATATATATATATATATATATATATATATATATATATATATATATATATATATAAACGTACATACAGATACACAGATATTATATATATTAATTCAATCCCGGAAGAGGCGTTTAATTCCTTATTTATATCTTCCAAGGTTTTGGGGGATTTTTTTCTAGAAAGAAAAAAAAAAACAAATTAAAAAGCACTTATTATCTACCAGAAAATAAAAATAGTTCCAAAAACTGTGAATGACTCCCATGATGCAACTGACTTTGATTATGAATAAGGCTATGACAAGAAAATATCCTTTTCATTATTTTGACTCTCAAGTATATATCAGTTAATATCTTATATGTTTTTAGATAGAGTGATGTGATTCTCGATTGGTTAACTGTGTCTAACTGTGTTGGATATAAACTCGAGTCAAAACAACGATAAGAATATTCTCTTTAAGCCCTACTTATGAGTAACAGGAGAATTTGATTGTATAGTGACATGGAAAGAATACAATACATACATAACCAAGAGGACTGCATGGAAGGTATGTATATAACAGACTAGCGGGGGGGGGACGTAAAATACGCTTAAATATGATATTTTAATTTGTCCAGATTTTGTATATATTGTTATAGAGATGTGATTTAAAAAATAGAAAAAAAAAATGTATTTGGGTGTCATCAGCTAGAATCGAACCTTAACTGTAGCATTCAAAGTTGGTGACGTTATCACTGTACCAACGTGACACGCATATGAACTGATTGAAAATTAAAAATTAAATTAAGATAAGATGAATGTACCAAATGTACAACGATTTTTTTCAAGTTTGACCCATTTTTGACCCCTGAAAAACTATTTTAACCAGCTAAAGACCCATAAAAGAATACCCCGTGCAACAACCAATCATTTGAAGCCTCTAGCGCCGCTCTGCGACTTTTAGTTTCGGAGCAGATAGAGTTTAAAAATATGGAAACAGACAGACAGACAGATAGACATATATCCGTTTATATATTAGATGTCGATTCATATAGTATACAGATCGCTTCACTTGAATTAATCTCCAGATTCACCGTTTTAGTCAGACTTGAAGTAATTTGATAATTGATCCATTCAATGTTCAGTGAAATGGAATGTGCAGTTTTTTTATAAAAAAAATAACAAAAAAAAACATATATATATAAGTTAAGATTTTTTTGTGTTCTTTAGAAGCGTCGGTTGAGTTTGAATAAAATAAATACGTATTATATATATATATATTGAAACCAAAAACAACGCATTATTACAAAATAAACAGACATTTATTTTGTTTGAAAATTATGTTGAAATTCATAAATATATCATCTTCTTTGCCTCGAAATATATTTATGAATTTCAACATAATTTTCAAACAAAATAAATGTCTGTTTATTTTGTAATAATGCGTTGTTTTTGGCTTCTACCGTATATTATAAGTATTTATTTTATATATATATATATATATATATATATATATATATATATATATATATATATATACAGGGTGACCCAAAAAACGGGCCCCAACTCTAATTAGGCCCTGTTTCTTAGTGTTTTGTCCGAATGAAATTTAACACAGTATATTCTTTGTCCAAGCTCCGACTGGGGTCTTGGTGTACTCACGGTCACGGTCGTTGATTCTGTCATGTCCAGTAAAATGAGAGCAATCTGTGAATAAATAATGGAGATATCACTTTTTTTTTTGGGGGGGGGTCACCCTATATATATATATATATATATATATATATATATATATATATATATATATATATATATAAGTAGGTTGTAGTTTGCTTGAAGCATTGTTGAAGAAAATTATAAGGTAAAATTAAAAGCCAAGAACAATGCGAGATTTTTTTTTTATATAGAGTAAAATTAAATGCAAACAAAAGAAATAAAGTTCTTTTTTTTGTTGTTTGTTTTTTCTTTTTCACACAAATTTTAACTCTAAACAACAGTAATTTTTTTTTTCTGTTGTATTCAATGGTGATATAAATCTCAATATATTTCAGACTTATTAGTCCATTTTCAAGAGAAGACAGCGGAAGAGTGTTCAAAATTGGAAAAGTAGCCGCCGAGTTTGCCACGTGATACCGCGAAATATAGAACAAAAAATGACGTTAGGAGAACGTTAAAATAAATCAGTTGATGTTTGAAATACTTGTTGCGTTTGTGAATCAAGGGAGATGACTATTCAAGCAAGGTTTTTTTTTGTTTTTTTTTTAATTATTGTTTTTCTTATGTTTTAAACTTATATTATAAAAGCGGAGCTCAATTCCAGTCTATTGTTTAGTGTGGGAGTATTTTTTGAAATAATTAAAGATTCGAGGATACGAAGTTGACCTACGTTTCTTGAAGAAGCAAGAATGTTGATGTGAAAATCTGGTTCTGAATTAATGCAAGTGCGAATATGTTTATAGAACGACGAAGCAGTAGTGTTTAAGTGCTCTTTAATGCGGTGATGAAGCATTCTGGTAGTGCTTCCGATGTAAGATGCACTGCATTTAGCGCATTGTAGGTCGTAAACAACGTGGTTCTTAAAGCATAAACCTGTGTGTGATATTGGGCAATTAGAGAGTGAACAAGGGGAAGGTGTATGCGATGGATGTTTTCGGTTGAGCTGTTGTCTTAAAGTAGATCCAGTGTGGATGAGTTGAATGTTGAGCCCCTATGTAAGTATTTGGCAATACAATGATTTTTATATAGAAAATTTCTATCCTACTCTTGTCAGATTTCAAGAGTTATTGATTAGGTTATGAAAGTACTTGATGGGACTCTGCTCAAGGTTGTCGAAAACTTCAAGTACCTTGGAGCATAGTCAGAAAGCACTGAAAAAGATTTTGAAGTAAGAAAAGCATTGGCATAGAGTGCATGACACAAGTTAAGGAAGATATGGTCATCTACTCTCTCAGAAAAATTGAAAGTAAGACTCTTTGTTGCCACAGTAGAAACAGTCCTTCTCTGTGGTACTGAGGCATGGACTCTGACAAATATGAAGAGACCGGCTGGTTGTTACACATGGATGCTCAGGATGGCCCTCAATGGAGGAGCCATGTAGCAAACCAACAGCTTTATGGTGACCTATCACCAGTATCACTGAAAGGACAGCAGAGAAGGATGAGAGTAGCCAACCACTGCATGAGACTCAGCAAAGAGGAAGCCAGCAAGCTAGTTCTCTGGATACCAACAGATGGACACCCAAACCGTGGTAGAAGAAGAACGACCTACATTGCGGACCTGCTACGGAACACAGGATTGGAAAGTATTTGGGATCTGCAAACTGTCATGCGGGATCGAGAGAACTGGAGAAGGCGTGTAGATTTGGTGGTGAAGCGTCCTGACAAACGACAGAGATGAAAGATGATGATTAGGGTGTAATGAGAAATATGATAGTGCCTAAAAATTACTTTTTTATCGTTTAAAATTGGTTAGTACAAAACAATAGAGAAAAGAATTGTTCTACATCAAATATTGAGTTGGTAATAGATTTTTAAAAGGATTGATGTGTGCATGTGACCGCAAATAATATGTATGATGTTCTTAGTGAAATCCTAACCTAAATCCCTTTTTTTGGTAAATTTTACTATTTAGGTAGGTGCCACCGAAATAGTACCATATGCCCTAAAGAAAAAGTAAAACCAAAAAAAAAAATTTTTTAATCTAAAACTATAGATATATTTATTGTTTATATCATTCCTAGGGCGGTTATTCTACCAGTATTTTATAAATAAATATAATTTGATTGAATGCACCTCTATTAAAATGTGTCTGAGGATAGGCAATCAATGTATTTCACAGGAACGTGGTCTTATTAAATTATAGGCTAAATGAATAGTACATTGTGCATAACTATTTTTACTGCTTATAACTGAACACTGAAATTATTGGGAAAATTGAGGCTTCAAATTAAAATTATTATTAGATGACTTGAACGAAAACCTATTGTAACAGAGTACAGCAGCTATATGCAAATACTGGACCGTGTGCAAAATAGTGACACAGTACGATTATAAAAAAGAAAGAGCATGTTAGAGAAGACGATCACGTTAGAGACGTGGATGATGTTCGAGAGCACATCTGAGAAGATGTTTGAAACGATGTTCGCGGGGGCAGAGGTCAAAGAGAAGGGGCACAATTACAGTTTATTCGGAAAGTACCCGGAAATAAGTGTTGTTGTTACACAAAAAAGGTGTCAAGTTATTATTTGTCCTGTGTTCCTTGCGATGTACTCTGCTACAACGTGTTGGGTCTACATGTGTAAAAGTGTGTAACATTGCACTATTATATTTTGGCGATTATGTGAAGGAAAGCATTTTTCTTGATGAAGTGAAAATAATGGCCTATCATTTTTAACTATTACTTGTTGGTTGGTTGCGAGTACTTTCTGAAGATTTGTTGGAAAAAAACACATACACAAAAACAAAAACTTCAAAAGTTGTTACAAAATCGTTTTTCTTTTAAAAAGTATTTATACCATTCTTTGGCATGAATTCATTTTTATCCAAAAGTGTATTTCATAACTTTATAACAGAAGATGTATTTAAAAAAGTGCTTACAGTGTAAAGAATACGACATAATTAGTATAGAAATGTTCATATATTAATTATTAAGATTTTAATAATCTATAATATAAATATCACCTGTCTGTTTAAATGTATGTATGTATGTATGTATGTATGTATGTATGTATGTATGTATGTATACCTAAAACTTTCGATAGAGACGACGGATTTTCACGAGATTAGTATCATTTTGAAGATCAGTCATTCGGACGACAAATATCGAAAAATTGGCTCCAAAAATTAATTTCTTCACCCTCAACTGGGCACTTTTTCACAAGGAGGGTCGGGGTTTTTTGTGTCGCCATTTTTGCAAGTCATCGTATCGGTTAGAATGACTTTACTAATTTCAACGTTCCAAACTTCCGGTTGTGTCATGGAGTAGGGGTAAGATGTCAGGTTTTCTTTCACTTTCTCTTCCACCTTCGCGTCATGGGTTCGAGCCTGCCTACCTACTACCACTTATTCATTTTTTTTTTTTTTTTTTGCTCAACACACACCTCCAAACACCCGGGAAACGCGGGGCACGCAGGCTAGTTAATAATAATTAGAATTAAATACGGCTTCCAATAAAATTGTTGATGTCATTTTCAATGACGTAACAACAGATGTTTTTTTTTTTATTGAAAAAAAAAAATTGGAGTAACTTTTTTATTTTCATTTAAAACTGCCTCTGTTCTCCACCTTTATTTAACATCATAAAATCTCTATTACATATCATTTGGACGAAAAGATTACAGTGTGATACTATCGGTGTTCTCCTCTGCCCTCCCCTTTCCCAGTGAGTGAGGGAGAGAGAGAAAGAAGTATGATAAAAGACAAGCGGAGATAAGTTTATTTGGGTTTACAAAGGTACAGGAAATAGGGTTGCTAGAAAGACAATGGATAGGAAGTTGTTCACTAAGGAACACAAAAGAAAGCTGACATGGGATTGTTGGTCAAGGTGTGATAGTAACGGGAACAAAAAGACCTGAGATATATTTAGAGTTGGTTTGCAGGCACTTTGAGGAGTGGCAATGAGTTTTACGACAGTTACAAACAGTCGTGAATAGTCTTGGGTTGACGACAATTACGAGTTATAGACAATCGAAGGCAGATTGTGACTAGGAGGAAATGGGGAAATAAATTGATCAACTGACAAAAACAGCCTTGATAGAAAACTAAAACGTAGATGTTAGCGTGTAGAAGGTCGATACTGTTACAGAGCGCAGCTAATATTTACATAAAGTGCCGGCATCTGTGTGGTGTTTTATTTTATTTTATTTATTAGGCGGAAAGAAAGAAAACTACAGAAACAACGTTGGGTTTGAAGAACCGTGTGGTATCACAAGAACATGAATAATAAAGAAAAGCTGTAAGATAAATTAGATTAAAATTACTTTTGACGGTTCTTTGCAAAAAAAGAAGTAAAATAAGTATTGTTTTATCACAAACAAAAATTTATTTCTTTTATTCCTGCTGCCTTGAATTTTCTTTTTTACTCGAACCTACGACTTGATAACTTGCCGCTTTCGTACAAACAATGCATCTTTAAATCACTATCTTAATTTTTTCTTTTATGTAAGGTAAAAGAAAGCGATTTAAGAAATAAAGATGTGAAAAAGTGAGAGAAAAGCAGACATTTATACACAAAAAATTAATTTAATTCGAACTGAACATTTGAATATTTGCTGCATTGCAGTTCACTGAGAACGTGAAAAGCAAAAGAAGTGTTTTTTTTTTTTTTTTTGTTTTTCCCGGATGATTAAGTTCTTCCAGCAGCTTTAGAATAAGAATTCACCCAAAGTTTGATTTGAAGAAAACATTACTTGTTTATGTCATTACAATCAGTAGAAAAAAACAAAAAACAGGATTAATTCTGACATCTTTGTTGAATGGCCTTCAGAAGAGGATTAAGATGCAGAATCTTGCAAATCCTTCAAATAGTAAAGAGAAAGTTTTCATGGTATTGCGGGTTGGAATTCAGTAAGCATATATGAAGAAATCATCTCATGACAGTGATGCATGGTCCCCCGTGAGTGCAAAGTGAACGAGGCATGAAAAAATGACTAAGTTCAGCATTTGCCTCCCGCCCCATCTATCCTCAAAAGTCCCCGGGGGACGTCAAATCCTGGTGAAAACGAACAAATGGTGCAGTTTTAGGCCTTAACATATGTAAATTTGAGTTCTGCACCATGCAAAAAAAGAAATGACTAAGTCCATTATTTGTTCCCCTCTATTGACCCTTAAAAAGACATAAAAATAAAATGTCACATTAATTCTATCGTATACATTGATTATTTACATATAAACAATAACCATTAATTTAATTTGATAAGTTTAGCTTTTTCTTCATTTTATATTTGAAATTTCCGTTCACTTATATACACACACACACATATCACCATGTATATATTTAAAAATATATTTTTTTGTCATTGTTCGTGACTATACATCTTTTGTCAATGAAAATAAAGGTTTCAATTTAGAGTTTCTGAAAACTTACTGATTATGAACCATACCTGAAAAGACCCTGTGAGTGCACAGTGAATGAGGCATAAAAAATGCCTAAGTTCAGCATTTGCCCTCCCCGTTTAGCCCCAAATCCTGGTGAAAATGAACAAACAGTGCAGTTTTAATATATGTAAATTTGAGTTCTGCACCATGCAAAAAAAGAAATGACTAAGTCCATCATTTGCCCCCCCCCCGCCCCATTTAGCCCCAAAAGTCTTCAAGGCCTTTACACATTCAAATTTGAGTTCAGCACCATGCACAACAGCTAAAGAGACATACACAGAAAATTTTGGACAAATATGGTAAAATAGTCCCCAAAATGGATTGTTTTTATTAGCCAAGAGTTATTACAAAGCATAGACAAACAAAATTATATAGAAATTAGTTAGTTACAACTTTTCAGAAAGTTTTATAAAAATCCAAGGCATCAATTTTTTTTTAATAAGCCCAAAAGTGTGAATTTTAACTCGAAAGGCACGTTGGGAGGGGAGGGGCCAGAGTTTTCCCGGAAAATCCGTTCTGTTACTTTTTTACTCATATCATTTTAAAGTGCGGACAGACGAATGGACGAACAGACGAACGGACGAATGGACAAGAGTGAATTTACAGGTGGATATACATCGTATATGTATCAGAAGTCTTTGTCTAACGCAAAGCAACAAAACTTTTTGGTTAAAACGTCAAGCAGAGGTTCGCTAGTCACAAGTTGAGTCGAGTAGAGTTTGTTGTTCACAACACGAGATACACGTCGACATTCTCTATTCGCATGTCTTAAACGCTTCTGCCACTCCTTCCAACAACTTACCTTCTATAATGTTTCAGGCACACCCAATTTGCATATACCACACGAGACTGCTCGAGATCTACGCGTGACCGGAGGCTTTAAAAGACAACAGCCGCCATCTTGGGCCTCTTTTTTTTTCTTTTTCTGTCTTTCAGCCTGCTGCTGCCGGGACAGATTCTCGCCCGTTTCTAAGGTAGGTCCCCTCTATGTCTATCACAGTATATAATATTCTGTTTGTTCCTTCCTTAGTTAGTCCGTAAGTTATGCTTTTAAAAAGGTCAAATATAATTTTTGAAGGTCAAACTCCTTTAAAAACTCCTTTTTAAAAAAAAAAAAGTCAGAAGTCACAAAATTTAGCTTTTAAAAATTAAATCTGGCAAACATGACTTCGCTTTGATAAAAGCCTTGTTTTCAAATATCATTATAATCATATGTGATCATTTTTTGTGTAGCGTGAGAAAGGAAATCACAGTAATTTCGAAATACTGTGGTTTTTTACCAAAGAAAAAAGGCAGGGAAACATTGTGTGAAAAAAAGGGAACATTTGAAAGGAATAGGAAAAAAAAAAGAACATTGTCTGCATAGAGGTGCTGGAGTGATGTGATTTTATTATTTGTATTGAACTATGTAGCACAATATTACGTTCCAAGTATTTATCAGAACTTATTAATTTATCTCATTTGAGTTAATTCTATATTTAAAATACAATGGACACTATTTTCACAGAAATGTCAATAAACTCATATTTGCTGCATGTTAGGATTAGGGTTAGAGTTAGGGTTTCTCTGTCTAAATAACTATTTTTTTGCATTCAATTCAGAATAATAATGTCGGAATTTATCCTGCTTCCAGATAAATTCGACGCTAAAGTAACTAAGCTGAAAAAAAAAAGCATGAAACAAAAGAGGGGGAGGGGGTAAAGAATTAAATATAAAGGTCTTGATTTGAAACGAAGAAGAAACTTTATTTACAATAAGTTGCAAATTTTTCCCTTTGCGGGCATTAAACTTAAGAAACGCCAAGTAAACATATTATGAAAAAAGTAACATGTAATGAAAAAAATAACAACACTGGTTCTTATAAAGAAGTTGTGTGTATCCATAAACAAATACAATAATAATGTACAAAATAGTAGTATCTCCTAATCACACTCGCATATGAAATTAATTTTAGGAGCGTACTCACAAATTGAAAGCCAGTCATGCACGTGCCTTTTTCTTTTTTTTTTGTTTAAAGTCCTTTTAGAATTTTCTCTCCCTCTATGCTTGCGTGCAAACCGTAGACACACAGATGAATTTCAGGAGCAAAACCTCGTCGCTTGTCCGGATAGGAAATTCCAAAATTCCTTGTCACTTGAAAAGGTATTTTTTTTTAATTCCACTCCTTGTAAAATAAATACGCGCAAAACCGCAGCCACGTAGTTAATTTTCAGAAGTCTGTCGTGTCACAGCCGGGTATTAATTTCTTGCCGGGGGATTACTTCTTTGAAGGAGGCTCTTCAAAATTCCATTTTCAGCGCCGGGCAATGAACACGTTCACTCTCCACGTCAGCAGAATTTCAAAAAAGGACGAAATACGTGCTGAGCTCGTGACGTCATTACAGAGCTAGCATTTCTCTTTTCTCCAAATTAAAGGGAGTTTCGTACAAATCCAAAAATATACGAAACTAAAAATCATAATGGATACAAAATACGAAAAAGCATATATAAGAACCAGATAAACAATAATAAATGTAAACAGGGGGGATGCACCATTATTGGTACAAAAGAATTCCAACAATATCAAATCATTTTTTTATTAAATATATGTTTTATTCCATGGAATTTCCACGGGTGCCTCTAGTTTTCATTGTTATGCAACATTTAAAGCAGTTTCCTCTTGTGTCAATTTTCAACATTCCTGGATATTAAATCCTATCCAATCATCTACAAAATATATAAATGCCTGCACCATCTTTCGCATAAATCACTATCAAATAATGAACAAGTAAAACATAATTAGCTTAAATAAGGAGTTGTTTTCACTTTGAATTTATTTATATTGATCAGTGAAAATTGTCAGATCCCTACACTCACAACTCATGCATCCAAAGAAGAACTAATCTAATATATCGAATACTAACTGAAATAACCATCTCATAATAAGTACAAAATATCAACTACAGTGTGTGAAAATAGATTACAAAACTGAAGCTATTGGATTTAACAAATGTAATATAGATGTTATGATAAACTTTCCGGATTATCTCCCTTTAATGGAACTCTTCAAAATAACTCTTACATATGAAAAATGGCTGCCTTGATTGTTTAGCATTAATAATAGCAATAAGAATAATAACACTAATATTTAATGAAGCTATGGTAATTTTTGCTGCTTTTAGTTCGACAGAATAGAACTAATCTCCCATTATATGATTTTATAATGTTCAAAATTTGCTTAAATTTTGAGAATCTATTTACTGTTGCATAACGCAACTATAATTTAAATTCTATGTAACATTAGTAATAAAAAGAAATGTTTTGGCTCCCTCAACAACTTTTCTTTTTGTAAAAATAAATGACAATGTGATAAGGTATCATTCCTAGTTCATACATCTTATATCTTAAGAGTAATTAGAAGGCATAGAGATGGATAGACTGGAGGGCGTTTATGTAAGAATACAAATATTCAGCCTTTTATATTTCACATAATTTGCACGAGGAGATCCTTCTTTAACATTGAAGTGCATTTTATGTACATCTAGTCTTTAGTACAAGTCAGCCATGATCACTTTAAATGATTCAACATCTCCATTGCTATTATATAGTATTTTATTTTTTGGAATCCTTTGAGATGAGGCTTCATAATTTTTGAGATGAGGCTTCATAATTTGTGTATTCATTTATTTTATTTTATTTTTTTTTGCAGAATTTTATCTTCATCTTCATAGTTGTTTGGAGTCTGTGGCGCAGTCGATAGAGGCGTTGAGTCTCTACAGTTCCAGGTGAACATTGTCTGAAGATAGCGGTTTCAATCCTACTCAAAGCAGGCCAGAGAATTAGTTGGCGAAAACCTGGTGAGACAACAACAACTATGAAAGGCAGTAATTACTGGGGGATACAGTTACAAGACTCTGCATCCCTATCCCATCGTGATCAACCTGAAGAAGGACAGAGGATGAGTTGGCCGAAATGTAATGAAAATACCGACAGTTATTAGGATGAGGATAACAGTCCGACAAAAAAACAAAAAATGAAAACACATATTCATTGCTATGCAAATAATCTAAATAGGGTTTCTACATTGATCAGCTACTTTCTTTAAAATCCAATTACCAAAAACGTAACGCTTAGCTGCAAATAATTATTCTGTTTTGCATAGATTCTTACAGGTTCTTTAAACCCGTTACCCTTTTTTCGCTTTAACATTAATATAAATTACGTTTAAGATGATAGAATGCAAGCTAATGTAATCCTCAGGTTTGATGTCAACTGCTTTGTTGAAAACACTAATACATTTCAACGTTGTAGAGATTTGAAATCTTTACATATCTGCTTCATTTCTTTTCCTTTTTTCCTTTCTCTCTTGTTACAGATCCTTCAAAGCACTTGAGAAAAAGTCAATTAAAGATAAATCCTTTGATAAAAAAAAAGGTTAAAAGAGTAAGTAAACAAATAAAAAATCTTTACGCAGGTTAATAAAGTATCTCTCAAATTGAAAATTTGACACAATTTAACAGAAGGATTACTGAGTTCGACAAGCTGCAGCTGAAGAAGGTCGAAGGTTACATCGAACGAAACGTTATACATATTATTATACATAAAGATAAAGTTTAAAGATGAATATATTGCAATATATTGTAGATTTACACCTTCTACTGAATGCCCCTCACGTCTTCAAAATATGTTAAAAAACGAATATATTGCAATATATTGTAGATTTACACCTTTTGCTAAATGCCCCTCATCTCTTCAAAATATGTTAAAAAACGAATATATTGCAATATATTGTAGATTTACACCTTTTGCTAAATGCCCCTCATCTCTTCAAAATATGTTAAAAAACGAATATATTGCAATATATTGTAGATTTACACCTTTTGCTAAATGCCCCTCATCTCTTCAAAATATGTTAAAAAACGAATATATTGCAATATATTGTAGATTTACACCTTTTGCTAAATGCCCCTCATCTCTTCAAAATATGTTAAAAAACGAATATATTGCAATATATTGTAGATTTACACCTTTTGCTAAATGCCCCTCATCTCTTCAAAATATGTTAAAAAACGAATATATTGCAATATATTGTAGATTTACACCTTTTGCTAAATGCCCCTCATCTCTTCAAAATATGTTAAAAAACGAATATATTGCAATATATTGTAGATTTACACTTTCTGCTAAATGCCCCTCATCTCTTCAAAATATGTTAAAAAACGAATATATTGCAATATATTGTAGATTTACGCCTTTTGCTAAATGCCCCTCATCTCTTCAAAATATGTTAAAAAACGAATATATTGCAATATATTGTAGATTTACGCCTTTTGCTAAATGCCCCTCATCTCTTCAAAATATGTTAAAAAACGAATATATTGCAATATATTGTAGATTTACACCTTTTGCTAAATGCCCCTCATCTCTTCAAAATATGTTAAAAAACGAATATATTGCAATATATTGTAGATTTACACCTTTTGCTAAATGCCCCTCATCTCTTCAAAATATGTTAAAAAACGAATATATTGCAATATATTGTAGATTTACGCCTTTTGCTAAATGCCCCTCATCTCTTCAAAATATGTTAAAAAACGAATATATTGCAATATATTGTAGATTTACACCTTCTACTAAATGCCCTCACCTCCTCAAAATATGTTAAAAAACGAATATATTATAATATATTGTAGATTCGCACCTTTTGCTAAATGCCCCTCATCTCTTCAAAATATGTTAAAAAACGAATATATTGCAATATATTGTAGATTTACACCTTTTGCTAAATGCCCCTCATCTCTTCAAAATATGTTAAAAAACGAATATATTGCAATATATTGTAGATTTACACTTTCTGCTAAATGCCCCTCATCTCTTCAAAATATGTTAAAAAACGAATATATTGCAATATATTGTAGATTTACACCTTTTGCTAAATGCCCCTCATCTCTTCAAAATATGTTAAAAAACGAATATATTGCAATATATTGTAGATTTACACTTTCTGCTAAATGCCCCTCATCTCTTCAAAATATGTTAAAAAACGAATATATTGCAATATATTGTAGATTTACGCCTTTTGCTAAATGCCCCTCATCTCTTCAAAATATGTTAAAAAACGAATATATTGCAATATATTGTAGATTTACGCCTTTTGCTAAATGCCCCTCATCTCTTCAAAATATGTTAAAAAACGAATATATTGCAATATATTGTAGATTTACACCTTCTACTAAATGCCCTCACCTCCTCAAAATATGTTAAAAAACGAATATATTATAATATATTGTAGATTCGCACCTTTTGCTAAATGCCCCTCATCTCTTCAAAATATGTTAAAAAACGAATATATTGCAATATATTGTAGATTTACACCTTTTGCTAAATGCCCTTCATCTCTTCAAAATATGTTAAAAAACGAATATATTGCAATATATTGTAGATTTACACCTTTTGCTAAATGCCCCTCATCTCTTCAAAATATGTTAAAAAACGAATATATTGCAATATATTGTAGATTTACGCCTTTTGCTAAATGCCCCTCATCTCTTCAAAATATGTTAAAAAACGAATATATTGCAATATATTGTAGATTTACACCTTCTACTAAATGCCCTCACCTCCTCAAAATATGTTAAAAAACGAATATATTATAATATATTGTAGATTCGCACCTTTTGCTAAATGCCCCTCATCTCTTCAAAATATGTTAAAAAACGAATATATTGCAATATATTGTAGATTTAACCTTTTGCTAAATGCCCCTCATCTCTTCAAAATATGTTAAAAAACGAATATATTGCAATATATTGTAGATTTACACCTTTTGCTAAATGCCCCTCATCTCTTCAAAATATGTTAAAAAACGAATATATTGCAATATATTGTAGATTTACACTTTCTGCTAAATGCCCCTCATCTCTTCAAAATATGTTAAAAAACGAATATATTGCAATATATTGTAGATTTACGCCTTTTGCTAAATGCCCCTCATCTCTTCAAAATATGTTAAAAAACGAATATATTGCAATATATTGTAGATTTACGCCTTTTGCTAAATGCCCCTCATCTCTTCAAAATATGTTAAAAAACGAATATATTGCAATATATTGTAGATTTACACCTTCTACTAAATGCCCTCACCTCCTCAAAATATGTTAAAAAACGAATATATTATAATATATTGTAGATTCGCACCTTTTGCTAAATGCCCCTCATCTCTTCAAAATATGTTAAAAAACGAATATATTGCAATATATTGTAGATTTACACCTTTTGCTAAATGCCCCTCATCTCTTCAAAATATGTTAAAAAACGAATATATTGCAATATATTGTAGATTTACACCTTTTGCTAAATGCCCCTCATCTCTTCAAAATATGTTAAAAAACGAATATATTGCAATATATTGTAGATTTACGCCTTTTGCTAAATGCCCCTCATCTCTTCAAAATATGTTAAAAAACGAATATATTGCAATATATTGTAGATTTACACCTTCTACTAAATGCCCTCACCTCCTCAAAATATGTTAAAAAACGAATATATTATAATATATTGTAGATTCGCACCTTTTGCTAAATGCCCCTCATCTCTTCAAAATATGTTAAAAAACGAATATATTGCAATATATTGTAGATTTACACCTTTTGCTAAATGCCCCTCATCTCTTCAAAATATGTTAAAAAACGAATATATTGCAATATATTGTAGATTTACACCTTTTGCTAAATGCCCCTCATCTCTTCAAAATATGTTAAAAAACGAATATATTGCAATATATTGTAGATTTACGCCTTTTGCTAAATGCCCCTCATCTCTTCAAAATATGTTAAAAACGAATATATTGCAATATATTGTAGATTTACACCTTCTACTAAATGCCCTCACCTCCTCAAAATATGTTAAAAAACGAATATATTATAATATATTGTAGATTCGCACCTTTTGCTAAATGCCCCTCATCTCTTCAAAATATGTTAAAAAACGAATATATTGCAATATATTGTAGATTTACACCTTTTGCTAAATGCCCCTCATCTCTTCAAAATATGTTAAAAAATGAATATATTACAATATACTGTAGATTTACACTTTCTACTAAATGCCCTCACCCCCTCAAAATATGTTAAAGAAATGAATATAATACAATATATTGTAGCTTTACACCTTCTACTAAATGCCCTCACCTCCTCAAAATATGTTAAAAAATGAATATATTACAATATATTGTAGATTTACGCCTTCTACTAAATGCCCTCACCCCCTCAAAATATGTTAAAGAACGAATATATTACAATATATTATGGATTTACATCTACCACTAAATCCCTCTCACCTATATAAAATATGGCATAAGGGCGTACTTCACAAGATTTCCAGCTACGGTATCACTGGAAATGTTTTCTCAATTATTAAATCATTTCTCTCTGATAGGCTCATAAGAGTAGTGGTTGCTGGGCAGAAATCAGAGGCCCACAGTATTAGTGCTGGAGTTCCTCAGGGGTCCATCCTGGGCCCAACTCTCTTCCTGATCTACATCAATGATCTCCCAAAACACATACTTAAATCATTCGTTGACATCTATGCTGATGACACGACTATCTATAGCAACACATCAAAGGCCGTAAATGACAACGTTCTCTCTGATTCTCTCTCCTCTGATCTTGAGCGCGTGGTACAGTGGGGGAAGAGGTGGCTGGTTACTTTTAATGCATCCAAAACCAAGCTTCTATCATCATTAACGCTCTGATCCTCATCCGGCATCAATTGAACTGGAGTGCTCTTGTCTTGGGGAGGCTCCATGTTTTGACAAGCTTCTGGATTTTACCTTTACTCCTGATCTGAAATGGAACACGTGCATCAGGTCTGTTGCCAACGATACTGGGAAAATCGTGGGATCATTCTACCGCTCCAGAAGATATCTCACTACTGATGCAATTCTCTATCTATATAAAAGCCAAGTACGTCCAAGGATGGAGTACTGCTGCCACATCAGGGCAGGAGCTTCTAAAAATAGCCTTCGTACAGAGTACAAAATAGACTTCGTGGCTTAGTGGGGGATGCCCTTTTCTCTTCCCTGCAGCCTCTCTCCCACAGAAGAGACGTTGCGAGCCTGTCTTTGTTTTATTGTTATTTCCATTGCAAGTGTTCGTCTGAGCTCTAATCTGTAGTCCCCCCTCGCCAATCTTTCACGAAAAACACCTGTCTAGCTGAAACTACTGTCATTAATTTTCCCCACTCTTTATCTGTGCCTAAATCAAAACGTAGATTCCATGAGCAAAGCTTCTTTCTTTGAACTGCACGACTGGGTAACTCTCTTCCGTTTGCCTGTTTCCCACCTGACTACAACTTGGATGTCTTCAAGTTCAACATAAACAAATTCCTGACAAACCGCCCCCTTAAGTAAGACACTCTATCAAATCTCCAATACTAATGATTACTACAATACTATCTCATTGATTACTGTACACACAATAACCCTTATCCCCGAGTGGCTTCCGGCCCTTGATAAGTGGTGACCTCGATGTAAAAAAAAAAAAATTCTTCAAAATATGTGAATACTAAAACACTTGGCAGAATGAAAACACACACACAACTATTTTAGAACTTAATGATCCCGGATTTTAAGTCAATACTAGCGTTTTAGGGCAGTTAACAACTTTATCTATGGGAGATAAATCCTGTGCGTTTTTCTTTGAGTGGAAAGGGTCTGTTTTTGTTGATATTTTTTTACAATTGTGTAGTTTTAAAAGATTTTGTTGAATACCACTTAGAGTCAGTGGTATGGTTAAGGAAGGGTTTTTAGAAGAAGTGGGTTTTGTTACTTATATCTAGGCTTAGAGATGAGGTTAATGGAGGGCTTTTTAGAGAGTGAGAATGTTTTTTACTCAAATGTAGGGTTAGTGGTACAACATATTCAAGAGAAGGCACTTTTAGGAGGTGAGTACTAACTAAAGTTTGTGATAGAGTAATAACATTTTTATTTTATATTAAAAAATATCAAAAGAATTTGGAGGACTAATTGCTCTAAACGGCAAGAATGGCAGGAAAAAAAGGGATCATTTTACATTAAACTTAGATGCAAATCTGCCCTCCTACACTAAATTCTAAATTTTCTTTATTTTTGTTTTTCTTTTTTTTTTTACACCAAGATTGTTCATACGGAATTGCCTAAAAAAGTACAATCTCATTTATTTTTTTTAATTGGCTGCTACAAAGTCATTTCTTACTAGTGTGAAAGGTGAGTATATTTGAAAACTAGTAGATCTACAAGCTGCATTAGCTTAAATTTTAAGAAAATAAAAAGTATTTTCTTTTTATGTTTTTTAAGCATGCTCCTAGTTTTATAAACAGCAACTACTGCTGATTGCATTATTAGCGATACTAGTTTTAGAAAACAGTCAAACTTCTTGATTTTCGCTGAAAAGAAGACAATATTTTTTTGGGGGATAGCGTAATTAAAAATTGATACTTCAAAAAGAGAAAAAGATACAATTATAATTTTAATCAGTATAAAGAGTAAAAAGATTGATTTAGTTATTTTTAGATGTTCGATACTTATGTTGATGTTTTATTTTTAAGATAATAAAAAAAAGGAGAAGGCCAGTTTATTTCATCTCTCAAAAAAAAAAAAATTGAAAGTGCTGTTTCTCTGTATAGGTTTCCAAATTTCATGATTAAATTCCTTTTACAAAAAATGCCATTTTCATAGTCTTCACATTTTTATTATTAATTTGCCAAAAACTCTTCAAATATATCATATAGATCATTATTTATTAAAACATATGAAAGGATATTCATTTCTGAGCAAAATGGTGGTACTTTGATGACTTTGATTTTTAAAATATGACAATTTCAATAGAATTCCTTTAAAATCTGTGATTATCCAAAGCGTTTTATAGTCATATCATCATATCCCGTTAAATGTCCATTTTACAAGCTGGACGACTTTAAGAAATTGACTTCCAAATTAGCCTATCTTTGGCCAGGTTTTCAATTATCCCTTTTTCTGAAGCCCGTGTGAGTCCATGTTCATCTTGCCCTGTAAACGAGACTTGCTACCTTGACTAACACAACAATGCTCACCCATTCTTTTAATGCGGTCATAGCGTCCAAGTTTCCTGTTTAGACATATCTCCCTATAATATCCAAGTTAAATCTTCCTCTGAAATTACCAGAACTAAGCCTGTCCAAGACTCATTTTACATATCTACGGTATCCTTCTCACATCATTCCGCTTTCATGCTACACATCTCCCTAACCTCACCAAAGCAATTTCCCATGCATGCATCATCACATTGTGTCCACATATCTGATGGATTCTTTTATTGGTCGATAATGGTAATGCACTGCTGGTTAGTAATGGCAGAAGTTATCTGAACTTACTCTATCTACTTCTAACTCTTGCAATGACATTAGCATAGGTTTCAGCCTGTACTCCAGACAAAACTCCTTGATAATCTCAATAGCTTCGTCATGCAGATATTATTTATCCATTTCTCATCCGTTTCCATTGTCTTACACTTTTTGAACATAAACTGGTTATCCTTTCTGAACCCATCTGTAATTCCTCTGAACTTCTTGTGTGTCTACTGTTTATAAACACCACAAAAGATTGGGTTGCATCTGACTCGCTTTTGCTAACTGAACTTGGGAATTGTCCTCTTTTTAGAAACTTTCCAACAGTACAATTGTTAAATATTACTATTCCGGAAAACGCTGGATTACCTAATTGAAGTGAAAGTGGTTGTAATTGTCAATGTTTAGTTAATAGAAAATATTTTGGTAACAGAAAGAAATGTGTTGAGAAAAATATTTCAATAGCAAAAAGAATGTATGGAGGGACATTTTTACAGTTAGATATTTATAATGAAAGATTTAGGAATTTTAGAAACATAAATGGAATTTAGTTATGAAAACAATGACCTGGAATAAGAACTGACCTCGTTATGTGACGTCAGAGAGTCGAACTAACAAAGAAAGGATTTTCATATATTTCGAAGAATAGATCAGTTAGAAGGAGTTGTGGAGTTGTGCAGACAGAGAGAGCTTAGGAGTTAGAGTGTAATAGGAGAATTGTCAGATCAATCGTGGAAGTATTTGATTGGCTAACTATAGAAAATGTAAGACACAAAAAAGCAAAAGGTGTGCAGTCTGAGAGCAGACAACCATAGAAATAAATGTTAAATATAAAATATAAATTGGTGATCATGAGTTCTTTGAAGGGAAGTATCTTTCATTTCGACAGCAAATCAAAGAGTTGCGTCCTTTGGTCCGATGTGTTGCGACTATGAAGAAGGTATGTTCCTCCTTTGTCTGGTGTCAAGCAAACAAAGTTGTTTATTCGTCCCGTTACAGAAATGTCGCTCAAATGTTTATTTCTCTGATTGGAAACTATCTGATTTCATATGTGTAAACACTCCCACACACACACATGTATGATAAACATTATATAGACACTTAATATACATATATACTCGTTATATAGATGGTATACATAATTATATGAATACATAGACGACACGGTCCATTATATACACGGCTATATAACACAATCATTGTTAACATTCGCTCTCTGACCTTCACTTTCTATTAACTTAATGAGAAAGTCTACCGTTTTTTGTTTTTTTTTCAAAATCCTCGGCAGACAACATTATGGGTACTCGATACAAAATTCCCTGGACAATACTTCTAACACACAAATACAAAACCCTGACGTGCTCCTACTTTAACATCAAAGTTATCACTAAAACCCAATTACAGCCACTCAGTTGTCAATAGTTTCTGCAAAACCCACCTGGCAAATTCTCTTGGCATTTTATCAAAAGCTTTCTCCAGATCCACAAAAGCAAAATGCATGTTTTTTTATAACAGTTAATTTCTTTTCCAATTTTCTCTGGATAAATATAACCCCGAGTTTCCGATGTTTATTCATCTCCTCAGAGGAAACATATTAGCAAATACATTAAGGAATTTTACTTGTTTTGCATATAATAAAAATTCTAGATTTGAAATTTAACCGTTTCAAATAATAAAATTTAAATTACTAAATTATGATTTATTTGCTCTATCTGGTATATTGAGCAATTTTCATTTAGCTGGGATTGTCTTTATAATACATTACATCCAATGATATTTTGTATATATATATATATATATATATATATATAGTATGAAGTATATATATAATTATATATATATATATATATATATATATATATATATATGGTTAGTTAGTTAGTTATTTATAAAATATATATGGCGATTAAGCTACACTGAATATTCCACGTTTCATCCACTCTAGGATTCTTCAGGCTTATATGCCTGAAGAATAAGCCTGAAGAATCCTTGAGTAGATGAAACGCGGAATATTCAGTGTAGCTTAATCGCCATATATATTTTATAACTAACTAACTAGCTCTACCTACGTATTGCGCACTTTTGAAGTAAATACTTAAAGTTTACATATAAATTTATACTTTCGTATATTAATTTTATGTGAGTAAATGAAGTAGTTATATATATATATATATATATATATATATATATATATATATATATATATATATATATATATATATATATATATATATATATATATATATATATTCCCGTCTGGAAATAAGACAAGAGAGTATATAAAACACTTATGGATGCTTTTCAACTGACATATAACCTTCGCTCCCCGTTATTTTGCCCCTTAGTCTTCATCTCCCAATAAACGATGTTTCTGACAAAGGAAAAGTTCAAGTTGATACAACCAATTTTATGTCATGCAAGAGAAGAAATAAAATACTAATTTTGTGAAATTTGAAAGCTGTAGCAATTTTTTTTTTTTTTCATTTTTAAACGTTGTTCTTTTTTAGTTGAATCCTCGGTAGTGTATCACTTGATTTTAATGATGAGACTTTTGAGAATTTGCTTTGTGGTTTGTAAATTAAATGCCATTGTTTACTAAAGGTGTTGGGTTGCTTCAAAGAAGAAGAAGAAGAAGAAGAAGAAGAAGAAGAAGAAGAAGAAGAAGAAGAAGAAGAAGAAGACAGGAAAACAGAAGCAAAAAAAATATTTCTCTTTATATCATTGCTTTTTATGTCTTTTATTAGCTTTTCAAGGCGCCATATTTGTTTTGTGCATCTGCTACTAGTCTCTCGCTCCTAGACAAGGTTCAAAAGAGAGTCGCAAACCTGATAGGCCCTGAACTGGCATCTAAGCTTCAGCCTCTGTCTCCTCGACGAAATGTTGCATCCCTCTGCCTGTTCTACAAGTATTTTAATGGAGAATGCTCTGACGAACTGCAAGCACTTGTGCTCCCACGACGTAAAAACCCTCGACAAACCCGACAGGCAGCTAAATCTCACCCCCACACAGTAGAGATCCCTAGATGTAAAAGATCTTTCTACTCCAGTAGTTTCTTCCCCAGAACTGCTAGACTTTGGAATTCCATTTCAGGTCCCTGCTTCTCCAACTGTACTGACGTGCAGAAGTTCAATTGTAATGTGAACCGACATCTTGCTGCCCAAATCCCTACATAGTACCCCAGTAGATGTTACCCCTGATAGTAGCCCCCTACACCAAAATGGCAATGTGGCTTGTTTGGGGGTGAAAATGTAATAAAAAAATATATATTATTGATGCCCTCTTTGCCTTTTCATGTACATCCTATTTACTAAACCTTTGATCCACTGTTCTTTCATTTCTACTTTTCGTTGATACACTTCTCGATTTCCTCATTTCACCACCATGCCTTGGATCCATCTACCACTCAGTATATCCTTCAGTGTCTTCCAATTTGAATACACAATTTTATTCAATATGCAATTATTTCAATACATAATTATAAAACTCAAATGACCTTGTAACGATGTATGTAACCCACTTTCCGGTTTACGACATCCGGTTGCGCATGAACGCATAACCTGCGCACTGAAATATTAATGTTATTATTTCGAAATTATTATTTAACATGGGAAGAGTGGGGTTTAAAATAACTTAAACGTAATATAGAAATAAACGATGTAAAAAAAAAAAAAAGCAGACAGTATTAACAATTGTTTATTTGGATAATTTAAACGCGAAAAAAAAAAACAATTGAGACGCTGAAATATTAACGTGATTATTTCGAAATTATTATTTAACATGGGAAGAGTGGGGTTTAAAATAACTTAAACGTAATACAGAAATGAACGATGTAAACAAAAGCAGATATATCAAACTTTGAATTTAACTATAATAAGTATTATGGTATCTGTTCAGTGCACATTTACCTATAAGTATGGCCAACCACTTATAATTCAATAACTGTGAAAGAAATTTTCAAAAATAATCAATTATAATAAACAGAACGACTCATAGAAATCTATCTATATTTCTTTTTTTTTTTTTCATTTTAATATACTTTCGTAGAAATGTTTCTGTTATGTCAAATAAAAACTATTTTCTTTACGTCACAAGTGTCATGCTCATACATGAATTCCATAGCTAATATAACATACTGACCCAACGGGTCACGGGTAGTCTAGTATTTACTAATATTAGAAATATTGATAATTTCATTAAAATTTGAACAACTTTTTCCACCGTTTCCTTGGATAAATCTGTTTCGTCACAAAAGTATTATAATCAACAGTTTTGGTTTTGAAAAAACATTAGAATGCAGTTTCCAGAGTACAAGTAAAACGAGTTTTTTTTTTAGTAAAATCTATCTTCTAATTTTTACATATGTGCACGTGTAATATATGTATATATATATATATATATATATATATATATATATATCAGACACCCTCTCATTGGATGTGGAGCTAAACAAAAGGATTGGAAAGGCATCCACAACCCTCTCTAAACTAACTAAAAGAGTCTGGGAAAACAGGCACCTTACCACCTCCACCAAGATGACCGTCTACAGAGCGTGCATTCTCAGTGTTCTACTGTATGGGAGTGAATCCTGGACTACATACTCAACACAAGAGAGGAAACTCCAGGTCTTCCATATGAGGTGTATACGTAGGATACTTGGTATCACATGGCAGGACAGAGTGAGTAATACTGATATATATATATATATATATATATATATATATATATATATATATATATATGTGTGTGTGTGTGTGTGTGTGTGTATATATATATATATACATATATATATATATATGCATATATGCATACATATATATGCATATATATATGCATACATATATATGCATAATATATAATGTATACAGATATATATATATATATATATATATCTGTATATATTATATATTATATATGCATACATATATATACATAATATATAATATATACAGATATCTATATATATATATATATATATATATATATATCTGTATATATTATATATTATATATTATATATGCATACATATATATACATAATATATAGTATATATAGATACACAAGTTTGTGCATAGGAACAAAACATCAGTGATTCATCTCTGCTTTATCACAAAAATAAATATCTTTGATCTTTTTTACAACAGACAATTCCAGCCTGGCATAAATACACTTGGTTTTGCGTTGGCAAAAGTTTGCTGATTTTGATGGTGCTTATTTCGATCAATAAATTTTTGCTTGAGCCGAGATTTATTCATCTGAATTAAAAAGGTAAAAACCGCAAGAACTTTCTTGTCAACCTGATACAAACTATTCAAAAAGTATTGATACTGTAATTACTACATTTATGAATAGACCACTAATTACAAAAAAAAATTTCTGTAAGTCCAAGGGGAGTTTTATAAATATCGATACTGCAGTTATGTTTATCAAGAAAGAAAGAAAGAAAGAAAACTGTTAATTTACTTTGATATATGTTTCCTTCAAATACAGTATCGTCCAAAACTAAGGGACAAAATTTTAAAACCTAATATTTGCTAGAAATAACAACTGTGAAAAGCTGAACTTTTGACAACTGGTAGTCGTTATCATCCATAATAACATACTAAAATTTGAATCATTTGCAAACGATAGAAAAAGAATTCTAACAATTATTTATTTATTTTCAAAATAGGAACGTCCAAAAGTAAGGGACATTAGTTGAAACATATGTTTTGATAGTGTTTGAAGCTTCATCATCATATGTCCTCCACATTCTCAAATCTTATGATCAATATAAATTCTGAAATTTGAGAAACATGAAAAGTTACATGGTTGGATCTGGTGAATGCAGAGAGTTTTGAAACTCCTCCCAAAATAGATTCTACTTTTTTTAAAAATCGATTACCTATGAACACACAGAGCAATTATTTTAGAATTTAAAGTGGGGGGGGGGTAGATGTGAATATAAATTTTACGCAATATGATCACCTACTTCCGAGTCATTCAACCTTTTTAAGGCAGTTAACTAAATTGTGTGTTACTAACCCTAAGTCCGTCTGGCAAAGTCCAAAACCTCATGAAATAGCTTTATATTTCTGTATCAGAGTTATTAGTATTTTTTTCCTTACTAGAAAAATATTGAAACTAATTTCATAACACATTTAATAAATATTTTTTTCATATTTTAATATTAACTTTGTTTTATCTGTTATACAGCGTATATTTTTAGGTATAATTTTTTAAAATATACCTATTTACAAAAACAAGAACTATTTCAAGCATAGTAAAAATATTAACCTTTTCTTCCTCACTAATATTTTGGAAGAAAAATCCCCAACCAAATATCCTAACTCTTAATTCTGTTACGTTTTTTCATCCAATGGAACCACATGTTGGATTTATGGAAGCATAAAACTCACCCATCTTCATCTATAGAAAATCCAACCAGAAATAACTCTTATAGCTTAAAAAGGAAATAATTCTTACAGCTTAAAAAGTAAATAATTCTCATAGCTTAAAAAGGAAATAATTCTCATAGCTTAAAAAGGAAATAATTCTTACAGCTTAAAAAGTAAATAATTCTCATAGCTTAAAAAGGAAATAATTCTCATAGCTTAAAAAGTAAATAATTCTCATAGCTTAAAAAGGAAATAATTCTCATAGCTTAAAAAGTAAATAATTCTCATAGCTTAAAAAGGAAATAATTCTCATAGCTTAAAAAGGAAATAATTCTTACAGCTTAAAAAGTAAATAATTCTCATAGCTTAAAAAGTAAATAATTTTCGTAGCTTAAAAACGAAATAATTCTCATAGCTTAAAAGGTAAATAATTCTCATAGCTTAAAAAAGAAATAATTCTTATAGCTTAAGACGGAAATAATTCTCATAATTTAACAAGTAAATAATTCTCATAGCTTAAAAGGAAAATAATTCTCATAATTTAAAAAGGAAATAATTTTCATAGCTTAAAAGGGAAATAATTCTCATAATTTAACAAGTAAATAATTCTCATAGCTTAAAAGGGAAATAATTCTCATAGCTTAAAAAGTAAATAATTTTCGTAGCTTAAAAGGGAAATAATTCTCACAGCTTCAAAGGCAAATAAATCTGATAGGTTAAAAAAGAAATAATTCTCACAGCTTAAAAGGAAAATAATTCTCATAGTTTAAAAAAGAAATTATTCTCATAGCTTAAAAGGGAAATAATTCTTTTAGGTTAAATGGAAATAATTCTCATAGCTTAAAAAGTAAATAATTCTCACAGCTTAAAAAAGAAATAATTCTCATAGCTTAAAAAATAAATAATTCTCATAACTTTAAAACTAAATCATTCTCATGATTTAAAAAGTAAATAATTCTCATAGCTTAAAAGGGAAATAATTCTCATAGCTTAAAAAAGAAATAATTCTCATAGCTTTTAAACTAAATCATTCTCATGATTTAAAAAGTAAATAATTCTTATAGCTTAAAAACGAAATAATTCTCATAATTTAAAAAGTAAATAATTCTCATAGCTTAAAAGGGAAATAATTCTCATAATTTAAAAAGGAAATAATTCTCATAATTTAAAAAGTAAATAATTCTCATAGCTTAAAAAGGAAATAATTCTCACAGCTTAAAACGGAAATAATTGTCATAGCTTAAAAGGGAAATAATTGTCATAGATTAAAGAAACGAAATAATTCTCATAGTTTAAAAGAAAAATAATTCTCGCAGCTTTAATAAATAACACTTACTTGCGTCTTTAAACGCAACTGATGTCGACTACTAATAATACAAAAATAAATTAAACTAAATATAAAAGTAAATTTAAAATAAATTGGATAAATCAATTTTAAGTATTTTATAAAAGAACAATTAAAACAATTTTATTACTAATGACCATTAATAACACGGAGCTAATTATTAAAATAGATTTTAAAATAGACCATAGAACATAAATCAGTCTTTGGATTGCATACCTCCACATGACAACGTAAGGATGAGCCAAATTCTCATCTGAGTCTTATACTTCTATAATATAAATCTCACCTGTCTGTTTAAATGTATGTATGTATGTATGTATGTTTGTATGTCTGCCTAAAACTTTCGACAGAGGTGACGGATTTTCACGAGATCGGTATCATTTTAAAGCGCCATCCTTCGCATGGCAAATATAAAAAAATTGGCTAATCATTATTTCCTTCACCCTCAACTGGGCACTTTTCTACAGGGAGGGGGTCGCTTTTTTGCGCCGATATTTTCGAAAGTCAACCCCTCTTTTTGCTTGACTAGCCTTAATTTAAACATTCACTTCCGGTTTGGCAATGAACACAATAGCAAAGACGTCACGTTTTTTTCCACATTCTTTTCCTCCTTCGTGATATGGTTTGAGCCTGCCTGCCTACTACCACTTTTTTTTTTTTTTTTGTTCAATATACACCTCCAAACACCCGGGCAACGCCATGCACCCCCACAAGTATTGTATGAAACATTCCAAAAGTTATGTCAATGAAATGTTAATAAGTCAAAAACTGTTCATCAACACTTGACTTTGTGACTAATCTCTTAAAAGAGTAAATAACATAGCTCAAAAACTATTTATCTGATCCAGTTGAAACTGCACATTACTTACTGTTAACAAAATGCCTTAGATCCATATAATTTGAAAATAAATTATAAGTTGAAAAGAATTTTCACGAGATTGGTACCATTTTAAAGCTCGATCCTTCGCACGACAAATATCAAAAAATTGGCTAAAATCATTAATTCTTTCACCCTCAACTGGGCACTTTTCTACAGGGGAAAGTCGCTTTTTTTGTGCCGATATTTTCGAAAGTCAACCCCTCTTTTCGCTTGACTAGCCTTAATTTAAGCATTCGTCACTTCCGGTTTGGCGATGAACGCAATAGCAAAGACACGTTTTTTTTTCCACATTCTTTCCCCCCTCCGTGATACGGTTTGAGCCTGCCTGCCTGCTACCACTTTTGTTTTTTGCTTTTGTTCAACACACACCTCCAAACACCCCCACAAGTATTATATGAAACATTCCAAAAGTTATGTCATAGAAATGTTAATAACTCAAAAACTGTTCATCAACACTTGACTTTGTGACTAATCTCCTAAAAGAGTAAATAACATAGCTCAAAAACTATTTATCTGATCCAGTTGAAAAATGCATTAGATCCATATAATTTGAAAAAAAATTATAAGTTGAAAAACTGTAAAAATTTCGACTATGACCAATCTTTTCAAAGTCATATAAGATATGGAACATCATTGGCTAAAATATGGGTCACATAGTGAACCTCTATGATGAACAGAACTGAAGTTACCACTAAAAGTGTAAATTTAATCTTTTCTGCGAATTTGACTTTTTAATTTAGTCATCAAAGTTAGATCAATTCTAGGTCAAACCATGACTAATATTTTAAGCAAGTTTGGTGACGATTGCTCAAGCAATGTGGATGCTAAACTAAACTCAAACTTGACCAAAAACATAAGCTCCACCTTTGCAGGAATAATAATAACAGATCTGACAGAATTTAAACTCGTCATGTCAGCTATATAGTTTGAAATTAGTGAAGATAACAATACTTATGGTTTCATTGAAGATGAATTACAAGAGGCAGACAAGAATGAAATATGATCACGATGTGAAAATAACCAAAATAAAGAAATATCTAATCAAAAAAAATATGGTCAAAAAGAATTCAATGTTATCACAGGTGCTGCTTTTGTAAACATTCATTTGTTGATTTTTAATTAAGGTTTTGATTTTTATTTTATCGCGCTTCACAGGAAGACAGTATTTAGATGAGATCTTTTTTTTTACCAAGCAGAAGAAATTGAAAGCAAGCCAAGACTCATCTGTGTACAAATACAGATTTAAACCGTTTATGTCTGATATACATACATCATATAAGAAAAAAGTTTTTTTGTTTTTTTTAATTATAAAGTTGATAATAATTCAAATTAATAACAATGATCAATGTTCACTCATTTATACTAGCAAGATGAAAAAAAAATGCAATAAAAAGCAAAATGTAGTCTTTGATTAATCTCCCTCAGAAAACTTAATGGATATATTCCAAACAGCAGCAACAGACTTATCTCCCTTTTTGCTAAGATGGATTCAACCATTAAGTATTATTTAAGCTTGCTGAAATTTTTTTTTAGATCATTCGCTTTCAATTGGCCTTCAGATCTGACTGTTCAGTCTCAGAAGGCAACCTTCCCAGGTATTACCGTCCCTACTTGGGAGGGGACTACTTGACAAGTTTAAACATGGCTATTTTTATACATATCTACAACGCCCACTCTTTGGAGGAGATAGACTCTCTCATTAAACTGATCTTGTATCACATTCAGTCTTGGTTGGAAGACAGATAAATTGCACTCACTTTCAATTGTGTAGGAGGATATCTACAAATGTGCCCATAACTTTTTGTTATATTTTAAAGATGGTCTGCTTCTTAATTATCTATTTGTGTATTTACTTCTTTTATTTATTTAACTGTTTAACTTTTTCCTAATGGTCCATGATCGTCTAGTGTATAAGTCTGTATCAACGGCTGTGCTCATCTTGTCTTTGAGTGTGGATGCATATGTGCCAGAACATCATCCACCAATATGTACATAACGACATACATGTCAACTGCTGGGCCTCTGGGAGATCTGTCGATCATTTTGGGGGAGCTGGAACCTGTTTTAACAGAGATTCTTCAAGATAGGAACCCAAGACGATGTTTTTATGTATTTCTTTATTCACTCCCAGGCGTTTCGTCACAGCAGAACTGGAGTGAATGACGATATCTGGCTTGTGGTTTCTCTGTCTCCATTTGAAAACCGTTGCCCTCTTATGAAGGGGAGCCTGTTTAATCCATCTTGTCTCTTCGATGTCTTGAAACCAACTCACTAAAATTAACTCAGTTTATTCAAACTGGAACCCCTGACACGTCAGATCCGATCCCCGTTTGCATACTTTTCAGTGCAACTTGATCAGTCACAGAGTTTGGTGCAATGGCTGCCACAGAACAGAGTAGACAGTAGACCTCAGGTTTTATATCAGAGTTTTCCTTCTCCTAGATGCATATCTTAATGAAGACTGAAGGTGCATTTCTCCCAAGGGATTAAATGCACCTTCCCCCGCCCCGATATCAACCTGGGAATTTTTACTTCCAGGCGCGGTACATACAGCGCCTAGCATACCCTGATAGTCACCTATCTGGTACTGGCAAGGCTCATTGTTGCTTAACTTCGGTGACTGTCGAGAATCAGTGTGTCAACGTGATTGTGCCGTATATAATTCATTTTAGACAACCATTATTGTAAAAGTCATCATTATGGTGTATGTGGACAAAAAGTAAAGGTCGTGCCGTGAAATTTCCATGGGGGAGGGACATGGGATTGTATCTAGAGCAGTTAACTAACAAGAGAGAACCGTTTTTTTCTTTTTATTTTTATATACAATGATTAGTTTGTTTCTGCAAATGAGCATTGTTTTGTATAAGCAAATTCTAGTTAACGAAGAATTTTGGCAATTTTGAACCAAGTTAAGTGTTCGAGCGAACCGCATAAAACACAACTAATGCTATCAGATCAGGCTGTCTGAAGATATTGGTTTCCTAAGACGAAATGCACCCAAGATTGACGTTTTTTTTTTGTTGTTGTTTTTCTACTTCTTTTGTGAAATGTAAATGCTTTCTAACTGACGTTGCCTGGTGATTACATAACATCCATGCCAATAATCAACAAGATTACTCAATGTTATAATATAATAAAATATAACACTAATTCAAAAGCATGTGTATAGCATATATAATAAAATATAACACTAATTCAAAAGCATGTGTATAGCATATATAATAAAATATAACACTAATTCAATTGCATGTGTATAAAGGAAACGAAAAAACAATCATTGGTTAATACTATATGTTTTCCTCAGATTCCCATTCTTTTTAAATTTCTAAATATTCACTTATGAAGTTGTTTTTTTTTTTTTTTAGTTTTTAATTTTCAGATTTCCACAAAACCCCATATAATGTGTGCATATATTTTTACAGAAGCAGAAATACTCTTACAGAGGGTGCGTACATTACACAAGTAGATATTTTTAGCTATTTTTTCTCAAATATTTCCCCGTAATTGACCGAAAATAGTGAGGGCAACTAAAGATTTATTTCTCTTTTAAAATAAAGCAGTAGTTCATCATAAGTTGACAAAATTTTATTTGAATGTTTCATAAACAATTGAACATAGTCGACCAAGAACTTTTTTAGTAAAAAAAAAAAATATATAAAATAAAATAGATGGTTAAGTAACTTATTTTAATAATGAAATTTCTATAAAGAGAAAAAAGAAAAGAAAAAAAAAGAAACAGAAATCTTTTTTATTTATTTTATCCACTTATACTATTTTTATTATGCCATTTTTTAAAGTGTCATTTTTACCTAAAATTGTTATGTGCTATAGATATGGTAATAAATTGAATGGTAGCAAATTGAATGGTAGAAAATTGAATGGTAACAAATTGAATGGTAATAAATTGAATGGTAGTAAATTGAATGGTAGAAAATTGAATGGTAGTATATTGAATGGTAGCAAATTGAATGGTAGAAAATTGAATGGTAGTAAATTGAATGGTAGCAAATTGAATGGTAGCAAATTGAATGGTAGTAAATTGAATGGTAGTAAATTGAATGGTAATAAATTGAATGGTAGTAAATTGAATGGTAGTAAATTGAATGGTAGCAAATTGAATGGTAGTAAATTGAATGGTAGTAAATAAACATTTGTCATTTTATCATTATGTTGTATAGGGGTATATATTAAAGGAGATGACAGTTCTGAGATGCTTGCGACTTCATATATGTACTGACTGGAGATGTATACAAATTCTTAACACAGAGAAGGGGAGACATTTCTTGTGATAGAGGAGATGGGACACATAGTACTTGGAATGGTTTACACAAGAGTCGTTACAAGATGATGATAATAAGAATTACCTTTTTCTGTTGTAACTGAATGACGACACGAGACAACACGTACAAAACATGATGATGACTTCTTTATTTATCGGATCGACCGGTCGAATGACGTCAGGAATTCACTTGTATCTACATGGTTAATCTTCTACCCTTTGCTTCCAAAGGGTCAGCTGACCACTGACTGCCAACTAACTGACTCTCAACTCTCTCTCTGACTGACTGTCTGACTGACTCTGCTCTGACTGACGACCCCATAGAACTATATGGAGAATTGTCCTTTGTCTATGACGCCAGAAGTGTGTTTTTCAAATGTGACTAATTTCACGTGGCTATGCATATGTTTGTCCAAAACACACTTTTGCGCACAAAAGAATCCTCTCCGAACCTATTTTTTAACCTAGCCTATTTCTTTACCAATATAGGTTGAATTTTCATTGTTCATTCTTTTGCTGACATATTTAATCGTCAGAATTAACAATAGGCTTAATTTCTCACATTCCATTTCTAAACTTTGCCGATAGAGTTCGATTCTAGGATTATCCTAATCTCAGGTTCACTTATTTAATATTCTTCTTATTTACATGGAAAGGGGACAAACTTTTCCTAGAACAATTAGTACCAGTAATGGGAAGTAGTTTTTAAAAAAAATGAAAATATAAGGATCGGTTTTAGAATCGAAAAGTAGGCTAAAATTTTCGGATTCCAATATCCCAAACTTTTCTGATTTTTTAGATTCCAAATTCTAATTAATTACCTCAACACTAGTTAATACTACATATATACTATAGGTAAATATTTTAGCTGACAAATCATTTTCCAAACATCAACAACAATTGTAATCATAATACTCATCTAGGTTACTCGGTGTTACCACAACAGTGCTACTATATAACAATCAGAGGAAGAAACAAATGAGTTTACTTTAGAAAAAGAAATATTACCCTCAAAATGTGCTCAATGCTACCGTCTTGATTAAACGGTTAAACTATGAAAATTGCATTATGTGAATTGCTCAAATAAATGACCTTGGGATGCATATGAATATCAGAAATATGGTGGAAGCAATCCACTGAACACAAAATCAAAAGGAAAGTAAAACTCTTAAAATAATAGAGAGTTCAGAGATACACACTCCATAACAAGGACTCAGATATAGTGTGTAAGGTAGAAATAAGAGCAAGATAATTTTCCTCACTCTTTATCTGTGCCCAAGCCAAAACGTGCATTCCATGGACAAAACTTATTTCTTAGAACTGCACGCCTGTGCAACTCACTTCCGTTTTCCAGCTGACTACAATTTTATTGTCTTCAAGTCCAACATAAACAAATTCTTGATGAACCGTCTCTTTAAGTAATCCAATTTATCAAATTTCCACTATTAACGATTACTACGATATTATCCCATTGACTGCTGTACATTCAATAACCCTTATCCTCGAGTGGCCTCCAGGTCTTGATAAGTGGCGACTCCTATGTAAAAAAAAAAAATATATATATATAGATGATAGTGGAGATAGAGGGTGTCTAAAAAGTAACTGAAGGGTTTTCTTTAAATTTGTTTCTTTATTTTTCAGTGACTTTTTGGGCATACTTATCGATAATGGATCAAAAGTCTCACGTCTAAAAATAAGTTTTGGGTGAATTAAAGACTGATACAAAAAGGTCGGAACAGTCAGATCTAAACGGACAGGATTAAGAACCATCCACATGCAAAAATTAAAGTTTCACTATATATCACTCCAAATAATTTCAAGGTAATTCCAATGATAATTCAAAGAGTTTCTAAAGACAATTTCAAGGTCTGATTCAATATTGTAGGAACAGAATAAAAAGTAATTCCAATTACACTTTAATTACAACAACGAAACAAAATCAAATAAGATGACCCACCAATAAAAAGCAGGAAATTTAGTTATAGACCAACATCATGTACTTACAGGCATTTTTTTATTATTTATTTTACTTTATTAATTAAGTTAAAAACAAAGCGTACCCAAAGACGCTGTTGCCTGACTCAAAGCCAATATTTCATTAAACCAAACAAATAGACCATAAAATGTACAAATCTCACCATAATAGAGTTTACTGCTGCAATAAGATCAATAAGAAAACAGAGTCACGGGCATAAAATCCTTTAAAAATTATGGAACCTTCGAACAAATATCTTCCTTGAAGTCATCAAAAGAGCAGTTCTAACTTCACGCAACCATTTGTGCAGTTGTTATATGGAAAGTGCATTAAGCATCTCATTTAACATTTGTGTTTTTCTTCCTTTTTTTTGTTTACAATGCTTCTGTTTATCAATAACTGTTTTCTCTTCTAGAAAATAACATTTTTTTTTTTTTTTACACAGTGATCACCACTTATCAAGGCCCGGAAGCCACTCAGGGATAAGGGTTATTGCAAGTACATTACGTTAGTGTGGAGATTTGATGAAGTGTTTACTTAAGGGGGCGGTTCATTAGGAATTTGTTAACATTGGACTTGAAGACATCCAAGTTGTAGTCTGGAGGGAAGCAAGCAGACGGACTAAATGAATTGTGCTAAATTTCTCTTCTTTGGAAGAGGAAGGGTCTTTATAGTTTGAATAAGACAGGTGTTGTATAATGAGCAAATATGAGATGTATTCATTTATTTTCGGCGTTGGCTTATTGCTAATGCTTTTCTAGAACTTTCTTCGTCTAACGTGTCGTTTATATTTGTTGATTAAATATGTGACAATAGTTTTATTTTAAATACGTATATATATCTTATTTTATGTACAGACTAGCTGTACATACCCGGCGTTGCCAAAAAAAAAAAAAAATCATTGAGCGGAGAATTTAGTCACATACTATTTAAGATACACCAAATATCCTAAGTTGTTACCATTTTTCTGAAAGTTGACCATATTTGGGATTTTTGGAAACAGAAAACATAGCCATCTTCATCTATGAAATTCAAACACGGAAATAAAATCACATAACTTAAAGGGAAATAACTCATAGGTTAAATAAAAACTTACTTCCGTTTTTAAACGCAGCTGATGTTTTATACAAATAATTAAATATAAATTAAATGTATATTGCATGTAAGATAAATTAAATGAATCAACTTAATATATAATATTTCTAAATAGAATGCTTAAAACAAGTCTATTATTGGAGAAAGATGTAGTTTGTTTGAAGTATTGTGTGTGGTGCGAAAGGAGTTTTGTCTGAAGGCTATATCAATACGGTTCGTGAGAAACACTGTAGACACGAGTTAGTGTTGTGTAGCAGGGGACTCATATTAAGGATGACAGGGGTTCATATTGAGGAGACATTTATAACGGACATAACGATAGTAATGAGGGGGAGAGAAGACATTTATATATATTATAGTTCTTTTTTAACACATATTAAAGGAGAGGGAGATACTTCACTTATGATGAACTGAATGACAACACGAGACAACACTTACAAACATAATGATGATTGCTTTATTCATATGATCGACCGGTCACTCAATCCTCAATTCTAATCTAACCTATTTTTAAACAATATAATTTAATTTGCATTTTTCATTCTTTTACTGACATGTATAATATTCAGATTCCCAAAAGAATGAACAATCAACTCTTTTTCCCAACATTGAACTATTCTAATAGAATTTACCAATAGAGTAATTTCTCACATTCCATTTCTTAACTTTGCCTACAGGGTTCGAGTCTCGGCTTATCCTAATCTCATTTTCACTTATCTAATATTCTTCTTATTTACATGGAAAGGGGACAGCCCTTTCCTATAATATCCCTATCCTACCCATTTTTCAAAAAATGTTAGCATTTTTAAATTCTAGTACATTTTTTCTGTTGAACTCGGGAATTTTTCTGTTGAACTCGGGAATGTTTCTGTCAAACTCGGGGATCTGCAAGGAACCGTGTCACAGTGGTTAGAGAACTTGTAAAAAATCAATTGTAAAGTGATATTCTCCTGAAGGTTAAAGGTTCAATCCTCAGTGTGGACGACTGCAAAATTCAGTTGCAAATTACTTAGATCTAGTCATGGCTGGCAGAACGAGAGCATGCTATCCCCGTGAAGTAATTAAAGGGTTCTATTCGAAATTTCGTCCAGATTCCCGAGTTTTACAGAAACATTCCCGAGTTGGACAAGATACATATGAAGAAGGCCGGAGATTACATTGACCGAAATGTTGTTAAAATGGCATTCAAGATGTGAACAGTAGTTTGAGGACTCTAAATAATACGAATAACCACTCCTGATCTCAAAAATTTAGAAACGTAACCCATTCAATATATTACACAAGACATTTTGTCTTAACAAGCACATTATTCAAGATAATTTGATATAAATGGATTCATTGCAGCATTTCCAAAATTTGCTATTTTTTTAGGAGTGACCCAGTTAACCTATGGCAATCCTCAGGAATGACAATGCATACAATTCAATAATTTGGTGTATAAGATTTTCTTATTCACATATTTATGATTCCACACAAAGTTTCCATTAGATTTGCATTTGAGCTATTTAAAGGCCAATGAAAATCCTCCTTTTCCCTTAATCTTTCTCTGTTAAATTTCCTCATATGGGATGGAGAAGGGCTTTTGGGAAGATACTGATTAATGGAGAGAAAAACCAAAGGCTATGCAGAGACAGGAAACTCTACAGTTCGTCATAAACATGAAATCGCAGACTTCTCATGTTGGAATTTGTTGAGATTTGTGTAAATTATAAAAGTGTCAGGCTAGGTCCATCAAGAAGGGAAAATGAAAAAAGTCCCACAATTCAAATGAATCGTACAATTTTTTTTTTTTATTTATGCAGCAAGTATCTTACTACCGATGCAACCTCTATATGGAGTAGTTGATAAAGTCCAAAACCAGCTTCAAAACCTTGTAAATGATGCCCTTTTCTTTTCCTGAAATCTCTTTCTCACAGAAGAGATGTTCCCGGCCAACTGCAGTATGGTAGCTTTCAAGTCTAATGTAAATAAGTTCTTATTCAATAAATAATCAAGTTGTGCCCAACTTACACCATTAAAAATTACTATACTACTACCTGACGTTCATTAACCTTTATCCTCGAGTGGCCTTCAGGAATTGATAAAATGGTGACTCCCTTGTAAAAAAAACAAAAAAAAACAAATCAAGCTCATTATTCAAGGCAGATATGTGACACTTTTTTGAATTTAGCTTACGTTAGAGTGAAAAACACAAGTTCAACCTCTTTCCTTTATCAAATCTAAATCAATTGCTATAGTTAAAGAAATGCTTTGAATTTATGATTTTTGGCAAGCAATTTAGGGTTGTATTTTCTAATCAGATTTACTGCATAAATTAATCTATTTTTAGACAGAGAGTTTCCACAACCTATTCAAAAACTGATACTAAAATTAAAAACCTTTGATACATGTTTTTTTTTATATCAAGAACAACCATTGGATCAATTACTACCCAGTTATTTAATCGATTATTACACTGTTGATGAGTCTGCATTAAAACCGTGTCCACCTTATTATACTGAAACTTGACATTTCTTAAAATATCTGACATAGGTTAAAATATTTTTTATTGTTTTAAAAAACTATTTACTAGATTTTTGTCTACTTTTTTTTGTACGCTTTAGTTTCAGCTTAACACTAATCCTCTATAATTTATTTGCTTTATATGTTTATTATATGAATTTATTATGTTTATTATATTATTCCTTAACTTAGAAAAAAGATCTTCACATACCATCTCTTGGCTTGACTTCGTGAACAAAGATCCTAAGAAGGGGGCTGTCCACATCGACTGCAGGCACGCTTGTGGCTGACAAGGATGATGTGGGACAAGCAGATTTGACCGCAGTGGCTGCAGTCAAAAGTCTCGTCAGGTACGGCTGCTGAAGCTTCCCAGATCTTCCTCCTGCAGCATTTCTCCCATAGATTCTGTGTGGGAGACCTCAAAGGAGGTGACAGCATGGTGAACAGTGTGTCGTCAGGTGTCATGGTCAGCAGCAAGAGTAGACCACTGAGAGTCTTTATATCGTTTCTTCGGTGCTCTTCTGTTACAGCGGCCAGTAGAGAGTTCACCATATAGGGATATCTTGGGCGATGATCCTCCATTCTGGAGATGTGCCCAGCGTAGTTGCGACTTCAGCAGCATAGCCTGTATGCTGGTGATCTCTGTTTGCACAATGACCTTAACATTGGTGACATAGTCACTCCAGTGAACGTTGAGGATGGTGCGGAGACAGTGCTGATGGAAACACTTGAGAAATCGTAGTTGGTCACATACCATACGTACATATCTAAATCCCAGACTGTACACTTTTATTAAATGTGAAAGAAATTATATGATTTTCTCTAAGTGCTAGTGTCCAAAAGAAATCAAATAAATCAAACTCCCATGAAAAAAAATTTAAATAGGAAACTTATTTGGATGAATACTTCAATAGTCACAAAATTCTAAAATCTTAGCACATTTCAAGCAATTTTTTTTACCTTAAAATTTTACTTATTGCATGATATTATTACGTGCTAATCTTTCTTCCAAACTAGTTATTCTACCAAGGCTTTAGAGCAAGGGTTCCAAACTTTTTTTTTCCTGATGGACTTCTTCAGAGCTATCTTATCATCTATGAATCCCATATCATTTTTTTCTTCTTTAATCAGATATTCGTTTCTTTGTTAATAAAAACAGACAATGAATCAATTTCATTATATTCTGAATATACATCTTGAAACTTACAATAAACAAAACAAAATAAAAACTTTATCATGGAGTCTCCTTAAAGCTTCTGTGGACTCCTGGGATATGTGACCCCGGTTGAGTATCTCTGCTTTAGAGTAATATTTCACCCATGGCCGAAAGAATGAAAGACGGATCTATATCTTCCCAAAAGTATTAGCAAAAGTGTATTCCTTATCGTTTTTCATTACTAAATATATAAACTGCACAAATTCCATCAGTAAAATGCTAGGCAGACAATGTTTGAGGTAAGCGATTGATTCCACCAGCAAATAATGCAGATAATCAGCTCTGCATTATTTACTGTTCTGAGTTGTCCACCATACCGATTCTTCCAGCCAAAAACCTGGAACTGAATCAATGGCTTTTCTGAAAATTTTTTGCCTCGTTGACAAAAAAGAGTGTTACCAAATCAGCAAAGACCGTCTCCCAAGATTTTGTTGAAAGGAGGAGATTCCACACTACAGACCATTTTATTTGAGACAAAGTTTTGCTAGGGAACTCTGGGTATGTAATATAGACAATCGTGTAGTTATACAGTTCTGAATGGCTGAGACTCACATCTATAGAGGAGGATGATGCAAATAAAAGCTTGATAAGCCTGGATTTTCATAGCTTAATTACTTATATGGACCACAATCGAAATTGTAGGTGAAAGAAAGAATGAAAAACATTTCCCATCTATACATTCCACCTGGCCTGTTTTAACGATAATAGATTAAACGCACTTGAATAAGTCACCCTCATTAAGTAGTGTACCAGATATGCACTCTTCAAAGTCAAAGATCAATCAATCATCTTCATTAGAATCAGAAATTATGACTTTCAGATCTTCTCTTACGTTTTGGAATTTGATTTTTTTTCTATTGTTATTATCTACCTAAACATCAAAATTTTTAAATCTATTTTATCTGGGTTTTTTTTTTTAGTTTTAAATTATTCATTTTGTATAAAATGAGTTCAAATCCCAATCAATGTGTGGAAACATTCAATATAGTGTGCAATATGTTTCCATTTTAATCAAACTCTCTTCATAGATTATCATTTTTTTATGTAGTTTGTTCTCTTTGCTGATATACTTAACAACGATTAAGTTTTCTTCCCTACACATGTAATATAAAGTGATAGCAAAAGATGTGTTATAGTGCCAAAATTTAAGAATGAACTAAGGACCTTTAGATGTGTTTCTAGTAGCAGTAATCTCTTTTCATCGATGGTGTATGCTTGCAATATCAGCAGCAGCAGTAATAATTTCTTTCACTAACGTGAGAAATAAACAAGATTCATCAAAACAAACAACATGGCGTCCAAAACAAAATTGACCTAAGAGCAAAAAATCTGTCTTGTGTTATTTAACCATTTTGGGTTCCCAATAGCAATTATATTTGCATAATAATCCTCACCTCGTAATGAAATGGTTCACATGCTACTGTATCCCTACAGCTGACACATGATAATCGTGTCCGTTTTATTTCTGTCTCTCCATACTGTCACCACTTTTAAACTAACAGCAACAGGCAAATAAAATATCTATTATTTTAGTTCAAACATACGCATGTATACTAACAAACATTTTTTTTTCTTTAAATCTTTGAATTTTTAACATTTTCTCTCAGAACTAAACCCTTTTCAAAGAAATCTCAAACCCAATTTATTTTTTAACAAAAATCAGAGTTCAAACTACCTAAAAAAATTCTGTTTTTAGTTCAACTTTTAACTACATGGTATGTTTAATATTGAAATCCTCTTAGTGACCTTTTTTTTTACATGGGAGTCACCACTTATCAAGGCCCGAAGACCACTCGAGGATAAGAGTTAAAGAATATAAGGCGGCAATTTAGTAATCATTAATGGTGTAAATTGGATGGAATTTGATTATTTATGGGGGACAACTCAACAAGAACTTGTTTACATTGGATTTGAAGGCTACCATGTTGTATTCAACCGGGAAGCAGGTCAGTGGAACAGTGTTCCACAGACAGGCAGTTCTGGAAAAGAAGCTTTGTTCATGGAATCTGCATTTAAATTTAGGCACAGATAGAGAGTGGGGGAAATCCTATATAGTGGTAGCAGCTAGTCGAGTGTTTTTTGTGAAAGTTTGGCAAGGGGGGACCATAGATTAGAGTTTTGTCGAGCACTTGCTATGATAACACAGAGACAGGCACGCAATGTTTCTTCTATGGGAAAGAGGTTGCAGGGAAAATAAAAAGGTATCACCTACTAGGTTTCGAAGCCGGTTTTGAATTCTATCAAGGCTGGATAGGATGTGCCAAGCAGCCCCTGCCATGATGTGGCAACAGTACTCTATTTTAGGGCGTACATGGCCCTTATACACGTAGTGTGATCCAACCATTTTTCCAGCGATCTTGGTAACATATTTGATGTATGTGTCCTGTAGCATTCTATAACTTCTATAGCATTCAGTCTTAACATTGGATGGAGTGTCACAGAAGCCTAAAGTTATAGATTACATTTAAAAAGAAGAAAACTTGTTTGTTACTCTAATGGCGGAAACGACCCTGGTGTCTAACTCTGTCCCGTGTGAGGCATAGTAAATAGGTACTCTAATGGCGGATTTTATTTAAAAAGAGCAATTGAACAACATTGTCAAAACATAAATATTTTTAAATATAGTGAAAGAGTGAGGTCTTATTGCCTGTCAGGTTAGTAGAGAGTATGTACGTCTTACATTTCATCGGGTGGGATATATTACTAGTACTATAGTTTCTACTGCTAATAGTAAAAACAAACAGTTCCGAATTTTTTAGATAAGGGCTGATTGTTTGTATTACTTACTTTAATCGGACTATTGTTCTCATCTTGATTGTTATTTGTGCAATTTTTGAGTCAGTGTAGCCTTCAACCATCATCACACATAATGGTTATTGCCTTGGAAAAGAAAGGAAAAAAGTTACTGGCTCGTTAGATATTTTCGTATTCTTGGAGTTGGTCCTTGTTTCATGGCTGTGGTTTCATATGTCAATCTTTATTAGAGTTGCCTCCCTTGGTCAACCAATTTTTGGTTCACAAATATGAAACCACAACCAAAAAAATTAATTCCTATAGACCGCTACAAATTACAGATTTAGAATAGAGATTTTTCGTCAACAGCAGTTTTTCTATTTAATTGTTATTTTTCTACAATAAGTGTTGTTTTACAGAATTACTGGATAAAGCATATCAAAATCAAAGGCAAGCAATGATGGCATTGTCCGTACTCCTTCTCACCAATACCACAATTCCTTTTAATTTAAATCGTAATTTACAACACCAACGTTCAATGTCTACGCTTTCTCTTGGATGTCAAAAAACTCGACTCCCTGTCTCTCCAATTCATCCTTCTTCTAGTTACTATTCCCCTCATATGCAAATTAATGCCACATATATATATATATATATATATATATATATATATATATATATATATATATATATATATATATATATATATATATATTGCCAAACATCAACAAACAAACTTAAGCTTTTCTTTTTTTGTTTTTCCTTCTACAATCCTGTCACATGACAGGCTAAGCAGAGGCGCTGACACTTGCGTGAGAAGCATTTTCTATTACAGTAACATGCTAGCAAAGGGACTGTTATCACTAAATAATCGCCCTCCATGTACCAACCATCCAACTTATTATGCACTAGGTACCAGTTTAGAAGAATGAAGTACTTGTTACATAATCGATGTGTCATGAGTAGGGCTATGACAACAGCATATTCTTTTCATTGTTTTGACTCTCGAGTATATATCCAACAAAGTTAGACACCGAGAACTTCATCACTCTATATAAAAGCATATAAGATATCAACGGATACACACTCGAGTCAAAACAATGAAAAGAATATGCTGTTCTCATATTCCTAGTTATGAGGGAATGGGTCAAAATTATACTACTACTACTACTACTACTACTACTACTACTACTACTACTATCCTAATAATAATAATAATAATAATTCTGATTCCGTTTATCAATGTCTCCCTGAAGAGATAGGATTAATTTCCAGAGGATTTCCCTCAATCCTTGCTCCAAACCAGGAGCTTCAAAGATCAAGGGTTTTCCTAAGGATGTTGGTGGTACCTACAATAGCAGAGGTCTGAAGGCTGCCTAAAATATCAGAAATTCATAGTTTTTCAATTGTCCTTCCAGACGACTTGATACTACTCCTAGCGTACCAACTATGGCTGGGATTATTTGTGTTTTAACCCCGTGTATACGCCTTATCTCCAAGGCCAATGGCGCATAATTGCTTCACTTCTCGTTCTCCTTCTCTCTCACGTTCCTGTCCCAGGATACTGAGAAGTCTACAATCTGCCAGTTTTTTGAGACCTTGTCAACCAAATTCGGACGATTATGTTCCAATTGCTTGATCGTTATGCCACTTTTGTCCCACCATACCTCTACCTTGCCATCCTCACTTGTTCTCAATTCATCAGGCACCTCCTCAAACCACTTTCCAGCACACTTAACCCCAACCTTCTTACAGACCTCCCAATATATCTGGAGTCCCATGCGATTGTGTCTTTTGCAGTATTCTCTCTGGGCCAATTCACTACACTGCAAGGTGCACAATTGACTCTGAGATCTTAACACAAATCCGGCATTCAGCAGCAACTTCCTCTCCTATAATAATAATAATAATAATAATAATAATAATAATAATAATAATAATAATAATTAGTGGGACGTGTGGAAATTCCACAAGGGACTCATTCATATGTAATATATAGATGTTGGCATTCTATAGATGTTCTGTGTAAATGGAGACGCTCTGATATTATTGCTGCTATTTTGTTTAAACTGAAAAAGTATTTATCTAAGCTGGCACAAATGCCCGGTCGTAAAGTACACTTAAATATGATATTTTAATTCTTGCAGATTTCGTATATATTATTATAAAGTTCATGTTCTATCGATTTTTATATGTTAATCAGTTGCGATTTCAAAAATAAAAAAAAAACAATATATCCATATGACTTGGGTGCATTAGCTTGAATTGAAACCAAAATAAAAAGTTATGAAAAAAATGTATAATTTGAATTCCTTTAGCTATAATCGAAATCGAAACCGAAACCAAAACTTGTTAAGAATTCTTGATAAAATTATTTATAAAAAAATAGATGATTTAAGTGCCATCAGCTATAGTTGAAACCGAAACCAAAACTTATGAAGAATTTTTGATAAAATTATTTATGATAAGAAATGGAAGTACAAAACAATTAAACGACCCGAGTGTAAGCGTGACACACAAAAGAACACACACGCTATCGTATTAATATATAGATAATAATAATAATAATAATAATAATAATAATAATAATAATAATGATAATAATAATAATAATAATAATGATAATAATAATAATAATGATAATGATAATGATAATAATAATAATAATGATAATAATAATAATAATAATGATAATAATAATGATAATAATAATAATAATAATGATAATAATAATAATAATAATAATGATAATAATAATAATAATAATAATGATAATGATAATAATAATAATAATAATAATGATAATGATAATAATAATAATAATAATAATAATAATGATAATAATAATAATAATAATAATAATGATAATAATAATAATAATGATAATAATAATAATAATAATAATAATGATAATAATAATAATAATAATAATAATGATGATAATAATAATAATAATAATGATAATGATAATAATAATAATAATAATGATAATAATAATGATAATAATAATAATGATAATGATAATGATAATAATAATAATAATAATGATAATGATAATAATAATAATAATAATAATAATGATAATGATAATGATAATAATAATAATAATAATGATAATGATAATGATAATAATAATAATAATGATAATGATAATAATAATAATAATAATAATAATAATGATAATGATAATAATAATAATAATAATAATAATGATAATGATAATAATAATAATAATAATAATGATAATAATAATAATAATAATGATAAGAATGATAATAATAATAATGATAATAATAACAATAATGATAATAATAATAATGATAATAATAATAATGATAATAATAATAATAATAATAATAATAATAATAATAATAATCTCCTAATAATAATAAAGCTTAGAGGTTCAAAACTAGAAGTGCACCAAATTTGACAAACTTGTGAGATGCCAGATTAAATCAAAGTATAACATTTTTTTTTTTTTGTTTACTAATGGGTCACCACTTATTAAGGCCTAGGTGCCACTCGAGAAGAAGAATTAAAGAGATTTTCAGTGGCACGATGAACACTGCCACAAGAGAATTGGAATCAAATGGATGAAATGGGCAGAAGATTATTTTTACTCTTTTTCACCCCAAACAAGTACAGGATGAAACGATAAAATTGTTGCAGTAGTAAAGACGACATGATTCCATTTCCGTTTGATGAAAACCGTCTTTTTTTGTTGTTGTTGCAGAACATCTACTAGTTGGCTAGTTGTGTACAAATCCCAACAGCGATAGAAGCCTTCTCTCATGTCTGAAAGTGACATGATTGTGATAATATTCAACGAGCAAGGTCAGAGATGTGCCACTGTATGACTCATGCTCTCTACCAATCCAAGTTATGATAGTAGGGCCATTTCCAAAGAAATTCAGGTTTGGCTTCAGAAGGAGTGTTACAACTTTGTCCCCTTCTCTCACTGCCCTCCCTCCTTCCCTGGCCTAAACTTGCTGGATTACTTCGTTTGGTCATACATTGAGAACATCACCAACATGACCTCCCACAACATTAAAGCCAACCTGATTGCTACCATCCACCAGGTATTCGCCTAGCTCCTGCCGATGTCTGTGGAAAAGGCATGCTCCCAATTTTAGACCTCTATCAAGGCAGTGATTGAGGCTGAAGGCGGCTACATTGAATAGATGTCAGCTCGACTGCATAATCAAATCACCTGAATTGATTTTTTCAATAAAATTTTTTATAAATAATAATAAAGCTGTAGTGTTGTTTTCTTTAGGGCGACACTTTTATCGTTCCACTCTGTATATTGCCACTTAAAATATAAAAGGCTACTATTTGGCATCATCTCTAATGGAGGCCTATGAGGAGTTGAGCAGTGAGATGTTAATTCACATTACATTTAAACTTCTACAGCTTAGTAGAGTCGGGAAAGCAGGAACAGAGAGAGAATTCCAAAGTCTAGCAGACCGAGGGAAGAAACAACTAATAGAGTAGAAAGCTTTCCAGCATTTACAGAGCTCGACAGTGAAGGGGTGGGATTTTGTTGCTTGTCGGGTTTGTCGGGTGGATGTCCGTCGAGGGGGCACGCGTGCTACGAGTTTTATACTTATGACAACGGTTCAGCAAGTATTAGGTTGGTGCAAAATAATGTCGTTTTAATATATATAATTGAACGTCAAAAAACGATATGATTTTTGCACCAACCTAATATTTGTTTAACACCCCAAAATTGCCGGTAAATTTGACCAGCTGTTTGGTTAATAATAATATGGACAAACAAAATTACTAACTCGATGATAAAGTTGTTTCAGGGAAGATTTTCAAACAAATGTTTGTACAGGTGCTTTAAACTTGGTGATAATCCTCGTTTTAAGAGATCTTTACAAAACAGAACATTACAAAATGACTGATTATATTCAGATAAATGACCGTTCATTTCCGCCTATAAATACAGTCTGAGAAATTGAGAGAAATATTGTTAGCCTTTAATGCGACACATTTTCAGCTTAACATTAATCATTTGCTCACCATGTTGTAGACACAGAATTATCTATAAACTAGCATTTCAGCCCAGCGTTGCCCGGGTGTTTGGAGGTGTATGTTGAGCAAAAAAAAAAAAAAGTGGTAGTAGGAAGGCAGGCTCGAACCCGTACCGTGAAGAAAGAAAAGAATGGGAAAAAAACGTGACGTCTTTGCTGTTACAACCACAGTCAAACCAGAAGTGACGTAGGTTTAAAGGCTAGATAATCGAAAAGAGGGGATGACTTTTGAAAATATTGACAAAAAACGCGACCTCTTCCTGTAGAAAAGTGCCCAGCTAAGGGTGAAGATATTAATGTTTTTAACCAATTTTTCGATGTTTGTCGGCTGAAGGGTTGATCTTCAAAACGATACTGATCTTGTGAAAATCCGTCGCCTCTGTCGAAAGTTTTGGGCAGACATGCAAACATACATACATAAATTTATATATTGGTAGCTCAAATTTTCGACCCAAACCGATTAAAAGCTTGCCCTATCTCTGAATACCCTTTATGTAAAATTTCAAATGTTTAGACCAGAAATTGTCTGAGTAATTTGGTAGAGACCGCAGAGGTAAAATTTTTTTGAACTTTGACCCCTATTATGACCCCTTAACATTTATTGTTTTCGGCTCAAATCAAGTTATTAAGTTAGATCCATGTCCAAGGAACCTATATCTAAAATTTCAAGTGTTTAGACCCAAAATTGTCGGAGGAGTTTGGTAGAGTTCTCAAAGGTCAAATCGTTGAACTTTGCCCCTTAACAGCCAAATTTCTGGCTGAAAACGGATTACAAAGATTTTTCCAAATCTCCATACCCTGTATATCAAATTTCGAGTCTGTAGACTTAAAATTGACAGTTATTGTGTAGGGAAATGTACACAGACACACACACACACACACACACACACACACACACACACAGATAGACAGACAGACACTTTCACTTTTTTAGATATATAGATAATATACTAAATATGAGTTGATTAACTTTTGTTTCCATAAGTCATTTTTTGCAATATACAGGATGGAATGATAAAATTGTCGCCCTAGAAAAGACGACATGATTCCATTTCCTTTTAATACAAACCAGTTTTTGTTGTTGTTGTTGCAGATATCCGTGGGCTTAGAACTAATTTAGCTGATGTTGAAGCATTTCTCTTAACAAACACCCCGGATATCTTAGCACTAAGTGAGACTAACCTACACTCCTCCATCCCCTCTAACCACTTTAACATGCCTGGATATCTCCCACTCTGCCGTAAGGACTCTGACAGACACATGCACGGACTTGGAGTTTACATTCGTAATACCCTCCCCCTGACTAGAGAACCAAACCTAGAAACAGATGATCAAGCCTTTATGTGCTTTAGACTAAACATGCAACACAATATTAGCTACTATTATTTTCTCTACCGCTCTCCCTCGACCCAGGATGTACCATAATAAACAAAGTCTCTGACAGCATAGACACGGCACTGTCCCTCAACACTAGCGCACAAATACATGTATTTGGTGACTTTAATGTCCACCACAAAAACTGGCTTGGATTCTCTACTTACACAGATGCAGCGGGCAGCACAACTCATAGCTTCACTATATCTCACTCCCTATCACAAATTGTTACGTTTTCAACCCGTTTCCCTGACCAGGAAGAACAACACGCATCACTTCTAGATCTGTTTTTGACCACAGTTCCCGATGACTGCATAATGAAGGTCCACAGCCCACTCGGGAACGCTGATCATGCAGTGATAATGGTTGAAATCGCCCTAAACTCTAGAGCCAAAACTGAAGAGCCAGTGCTCAAAACAACGAGATATTATAAAAAGGCTGACTGGGAAGCCATCAGAAAACTAATCAGAGATGCCCCATGGAGAAATATTTTTTCTCTCCCTGCTGAACAGTGTGCAAACGAGACCACTGACTGGTTCAAAACTGCAATCGAAGCGCATGTTCCCATGCGGAAATTTTATAGTAAGCCCCACTCTCCCCAATGGTTTACATCGACTTGCACAACTGCCATTGCTCAAAAGCAGCATGCATACCATAGGTTTAACCGATATATGTCCAGTTCAAACAGACTGAAGTATATAAAAGCTAGAAATAACGTTAAGAAAGAAATAGCGACAGCTAAGAGAGAATTCACGGAAACCACTAAAAAGCGCATCGAAGCAAAAAACTAGGAACTCGAGACTTCTAGAAAATCTACCACAGTGTAGTAAATAATGGGCAATCAACAATTCCCCCACTAACCAACAATCACGAGGTTGTCTCCTCAGCAACTGACAAGGCTAACATGCTTGCCAGTCGGTTTGCCTCAAACTCCACACTGGACCCTTCCAACCACCCCCTACCTGACTTTCCTATGTGGACAGACGCCACGCTAGACGATCTGAAAACCACCCCTGCTCAGGTGTATGCTATCATAAAAAACCTTGACACTTCAAAAGCATGTGGTCCCGATCTTATCCCAGCTGTGCTATTAAAAAAGTGCTCAGCCGAAGTAGCTCCAGTTCTCTCCAAACTCTACAACAAATGCCTTAATGAAGCTTGCTTTCCGGGCTGTTGGAAACTGCTTCTGTGGTACCAGTATTCAAGAATTCTGGCGAAAGGGCTGACCCATCAAATTATCGCCCCATTAGCCTCCTCCCACTTTTTGCCAAAATATTTGAGACCTTAATTAACCATGCTCTAGTCCATCACCTTACAGATGCTAAACTTCTGACTGACAAACAATATGGATTTAGACAAGCCCGTTCCACAGCAGACATCCTAACTGTAATCACTGAATGTATATACCATTCACTGGACAAAGCGGGGGAGGGCAGAGCGGTAACTCTAGATATATCTAAGGCTTTTGACAGGGTATGGCATGAGGGTCTCCTCAGGAAAATTAGATCATACGGTATCACTGGTAGAATACTTAACATAATTAAATCCTTCTTAGATAAGAGAAAAATCCAGGTTGTCCTCGACGGTCGTACATCTAAACAATATGATATAAATGCGGGGGTGCCCCAGGGGTCTATCCTTGGACCTCTATTGTTCCTGATATTCATAAATGACCTCCCCGTCAAAATTGCCTCTGAGATGGGTATATATGCTGATGACACCACACTCTATAGCAGGCACGACAGGAAAACAAATGAACACATTTCTAAAGAAATGGCAGAAACACTAGAGGAAGACCTCCAATCTGTGGTGGAATTGGGACAAAAGTGGTTGATCGCGTTCAATGCTGCCAAGACTAAACTAGTTTCATTCAATAATTACAAGAAACCCTCTCTACCACCTATAGCAATGGCCAATGACTCTTTATCTGAGAGTACATCTTTCAAACTCCTTGGCCTAATGTTCACAGGAAACATGAGTTGGAACAATTACATTGAAGGCATTGCCAGGGCCGCTGCAAGAAAGGTGGGCTTTCTCTACCGTGCTAGACAACTACTAACACCCGAAAGTATCCTGTACCTCTATAAGGCCACCATTCGCCCATGTATGGAGTATTGCTGTCACATCTGGGCTGGTGCATCTGCTACTAGTCTCTCGCTCCTTGACAAGGTTCAAAAGAGAGTCGCAAATCTGATAGGCCCTGAACTGGCATCTAAGCTTCAGCCTCTTTCCCATCGACGAAATGTTGCATCCCTCTGCCTGTTCTACAAGTATTTTAGTGGTGAATGCTCTGACGAACTGCAATCACTTGTGCCCCCACGACGTGAGCACCCTCGACAAACCCGACAGGCTGCTAAATCCTACTCCCACACTGTAGAGATCCCTAGATGTAAAAGATCTTTTTACTCCAATAGTTTCTTCCCCAGAATCGCTTGACTCTGGAATTCCATTCCAGGTCCCTGCTTCCCCAACAGTACTGACGTGCAGAAGTTCAAGTGTAACGTGAACCGACATCTTGCTGCCCAAATCCCTGCATAGTACCTCAGTAGTTGTTGCCCCTGATAGTAGCCCCCTACACCAAAGTGGCAATTTGCCTTGTTTGGGGTGAAAATGTAATAAAAAAAAAAGAAAAAAAAAAAGATCATCTACTATTTGGTCAGTTGTGTACAAATCCCAAGAGCGATAGGAGTCTTCTATCATATCTGAAAGTGACACAATGTTCAATGAACGACATCAGAGATGTGCCACCATACAACTTATGCTTTCTACCGATCCAAGTTATGACAACAGGACCATTGCCAGCACCGTCAAAATGCAAATCAGGACAGTTCAATGCTTGATGGCACAACTCAACAAAGTATCCGGCCACGATTATGGTCTTTGGTATGGTTTCATGCAACTTCACATCTTCGAAATCGGCTTGAAAATCAAAACCAAAGTGTACCTGGATGTGCTGAAGAGTGTGACCCCTAATGCAATTAGGTGGCCGCTGATAGATCCTGAGTGTAGTAGCAGGACTTGGTGCCAGCCCACAAGTCAAAAGAGACTCAGGCTTGGCTTCAGAAGGAATGCTACGACTTTGCATCCTTCTCTCACTGCCCCCCTCTCCTCCCTCGACCTGGACCCACCTGACTACTTTGTTGGATCATACGTCGAGAATATCATCAGCATGACCTCCCACAATACCAAAGACAGCCTGATCACTGCCATCCGCTGAGTATTTACTGAGCTCCCGCCAGCACTTGTGGAAAAAGCATGCTCCCAGTTACCGACCAATATCGAGGCAATGATTGAGACTGAAGGCGGATACATTGAATAGATGTTTGCTCTACTACAAAATCAAGTTACCTGAATTGATTTTTTCAATAAAAGTTTTAAAATAAAGCTGTAGTATTGTCTTTTTTAGGGCAATAAATTATCGCTCCACCCTATAATTTAATAATACACGTTAAAATGTGCTTTAGTTCTGGGATTAAATTATGTTTGAAAAAGAAAAACATTGCTTTAATTGTTCTCATTAGATGTAATTTAAAAATTAACTGAACAAGTCACCCATACTCTCTCTCTCTCCCTCTCTCTCCCTCTCTCTCTCTCTCTCTTAACTATCTATATATTTCTCTCTCGCCTCCTTTCATTCTATATTGATTCAACCACATTTAAATATTAATAAGTTAATAATACTTCTATATAAGAAAAGAATAAAATACTTCTAGTTAACTACATGTAGGGAAAATTGTAGTCTGCATGATTAGCGCGAGTGCCATTTCGCTTAAAAAAAGAAAGCGAAAAAGTCTCAAACTCGAAACCTGGCCGACACGAGACAAAAACGTGTCTTATGCAAATTGAGACGCGGTCGGGTTTGGCAATCTAAAAAAAAAACAGCATTTCTTTAATTGGGGAAACGCCCTTTTTTTTTTATTTTATTTTTTTCTTTTTCTTTATTTTATTTTTTTTTTTTGTCGGCTCGACGTCGGTATGGTGTACTTAGCAATCTTTTTTATTATTCTTTTTCTTTAACTGAAACATTCAACGATTAGACTATAACTATAGTATAACTAGAAGTTAACTAGTAGAATCGTAGAATACCCAGGGCGGGTATAAGCAATAAATTTAATATTAGTTTTACATTTAAATGTTTCTGCAGTATTTTGTTAGTTTGTCTAGGACGGTTATAAACAAGGGTGGGCTAGGTACTGATCCCTGGTACATTTCTACAGTTATTTCTATGTGTTCAGATGTAACATAGCGACGATACACATATGTAAATAAATACAAAGTAACGTCACCATGGAGAGGAGAGGACTATAAAAAGAGAGAGATGAGATAGCATTCGAGATCTTGTGGAAGACACGGAGAACGTTTGAGATCATGAGGGTGATGTCACGGCTGTACCAATGAGGAAATAAATGTTGTTGCTGCACAGAACAAGCGAGTTGGAGTTATTTCCTATTCTTTGTCTTGGTCTCCTTTGCGATTGAAACTGCACACAACGTGTGCTAGTCCGCGGATAATGTTACACAAAGATAATAACAACAAAAGTCACGGTCATGGTTAATTCATGGTGGAATTTGGAAACTGCATTTGCAGGAACAAGTTTGCATCTGGGGGCTCAGACGACAGCCTTTCTTGACAATTTGTCAAAAATCTTCTTCTAGATCACTGGAGACGTGAAAAAAAGGTTTTTTTTTGTTTTTTTTCTGGTGGAGAAATTACTAGCAGAGTTGTAATAGGTGAAAAAGAGCATCTGTCATTGACTTCAGTGCTTGAAAGCTGCATTGTCGTCCATCTATTTCGATCAGGGGAAGGATATGATTCAGAAGTACTTTCATAGATCTTCAAGCCATGCTCAAGGAGAGTCAGTCCTTTATGACTTTCACATGACAACGATCTCCTTTGTAAAGAGGGACATTGCTCTGGTGATATATCATCATCGTCTATCTATTCAGAAAATAATCCTTCCTCCACATTTCAGCAAATCGGCTTTTATGATTGATAGGCATGGAACCATGTTTTTTTTAGATACCTTCATTACAGCCTCAACCTCAGCTCTAGAAATTTCCAGCATTGGATCTGCCACCATCTCTATGAAGTAATATACATGTTCAAAACTAGCATTAAATGATATTTTACAATATTCCATCCGTTTTTGGATAATTTCAGTCAGATTTGTTGTTTTCTATCATTGGTTTTGGTACACGATATAAAAATAACAACACCACTTCTATATAATAAGACTAGCCGACCGCCCGGCGTTGCCTCATCATAAAATATGCTTAAATATGATATTTTAATTTATGCAAATGTATTTATTATTACGGAGTAAATTCTCTACCAATTATTATATATTATACTAGCATGGGTGCCCGGCGTTGCCCGGGTATTTGGAGATGTATGTTGAGCAAAAAAAAAAAAAAAAGTGGTCAATTTTTTTAACTTTGACCCCTATTATGACCCCTTAACATTTATTGTTTTCGGCTCAAATCAAATTATTAAGTTAAATCCATGTCCAAGGAACTTATATCTAAAATTTTAAGTGTTTAGACCCAAAATTGTCGGAGGAGTTTGGTAGAGTTCTCAAAGGTCAAATCGTTGAACTTTGACCCCCATAATCGCCAAATTTCTGGCCGAAAACCGATCACATCGATTTTCCCAAATCTTAGTAACCTGTATATCAAATTTCGAGTCTGTAGACTTAAAATTGACAGAGTTATTGCGTAGGGAAATGTACACACACAGACACACAGACACACACACACACTTTCACTTTTATAGATATATAGATTGTATACAATATAATATGTAATAATATAATAAATGCATATATATTATATTGTACACAATATAATATATAATGCAGTGTGGCACATAAGTCACTTTACATTTTAAAATTAAATAACTTTTTTTCTATTAATATATTTTAATTTCTCTTTTCAGAATTATAAATTAGAATCTTCTTGGGAAATTTTTAGTATATGTATAAGTTTACAACAGAACAACGAGTGAAGATAATTGAATTTTACTTTGAAAACGGGCGGTCAATTCTTGCAACGCAAAGGTCTTATATTCGCCATTTCAATGTTCGACATAGGCCTGCAATAATGAACTTAGTGACACGTTTTCAAGAGCAGGGCTTTGTAAATGATAGGTCTGGAAGTGGGCGAAGTCGCTCAGGACGTACACCCGAAAATACTGAAGATATGAAGCGTAGCATTGAAGAGAAACCAACCACATCCACTCGAAGACGTTCTCAAGAACTTGCCATCTCACGGAGTTCTCTACAGCGCATTCAAAGAGGCTTTCACGTGTATCCTGTAGAACTTTATATTGCGAGGCTGCTTTCCAGCTGATAACAACATGGTTGTTTTCAAGTCCAATGTAAACAACTTCTTGTTGAGCTGTGTGTTGTCTCACTGGCCTCTGTTTGTGTGTGTGTGTGTGTGTGTGTGTGTGTGCGTGTGTGTGTGTGTGTTATAGCCAATATATATCTTCTTCTATTCTTCTATCTTCTATTCTCCCATAAATTTGGGTCTCTTTGTGTATTGATATTGATATAAAAATCCCTATTTGTATTTATTCAGAAAGAAAATACAACTTTGTTTCATATGGGTTCTGGAATTGCATTTATCTGCAAAAGATCTAGCTAATTTGCATATTCTTTATTTTAATTAATTCCCTATTAGTTTTTTTTTCGATTTTCTTATGGTATGATCATCTTTAGTTAACTATTACATGTAATTATATTCATGCAGATATTCTACATGATTTATACTTGCGTAATATTTGCATAAAAACGTTATAGTAAACACAAGCCTCTTTCTACATATATTTATGTATGCGTCTATATATTTGTTTAGAATATTTTGCCTACCAAACTCCTCTATCAGTCATTGGTCTACAGACATGAAATTTAATATATAGGGTATTCGAATCCATGCGAAACTTTATATTTGGGTTTAGCCGGGGAAAATCGGTGCAAAAGCGTGAAAATTAAACAAATGAAATTTTCCAGGTGAAGTTCAAACGACAGCATTACAAATATGCATGCATAACGTAATAGCTATTTGTTCATGTTTTAGTTTTTAGCCTTGAAGCAAACATTTCTTCATAGCTCAGGCATTGATGTCAAAGGAAAAATATTTATTTCTATGTATGTTTATACGATAACCATATTACTTTTCATGCTCGCATTTTTTCTATTGTAATCGTTAATTTTTTCCATGCTTTCAGTAAATTCGCTTATTTTTACGATTTTGAACACCACTAAATTCATCATAACTTTTGTTTTACGGAACGAAAATTGAAAAAAATCTTTTTCACAATATAGCTGAGAAGGGGATCTATAAACTGTAATAATTGTTTGAAATTTGATTGAAAAATGAGTGAGTGGTGAAGTTTTAAAGCAGTTCTAAATGACTAAAACTTTCACTTAACCATATATGCAAACACAGTAGTGTTTGAATGACTTAGAACTGTTTTCCTCATTATGTTGGTTAATCATCTAAAAAAGGACAGAGAGTAAATTGGCCTAAACCTTGTGAATATAAAAATTAAAGTCGGAAATATATGCAAATGAAATATCAATAATAAAAAGTTGTCGGAGAAGGCTATTATTACATTGTTGGTTCCCGGAAAACGCCGAAACCTAATCATGAACGACTGTTTCGAAGTCTAGATGTATTGTCAGCTAAAATATGTATTGGGAATGTATACTTTCGAATTTTATAACATAAAACAAACAGTTAGGAATCTAAGCTAGTGCTGTTACAATAAGCGCATTGGTTAGAAATGTCTTACTTCTTCCTCCAGTTTTTAATATTTTCATTTGTCTCCAATAAAATGTATTTCTTAGAAAGCTGACCTTGATAAAGCACTCAGTAGTTCAGTCAGTTTGATCCTAACAAATAGATATGCTTTTGTGATATTGGCTAAGTTATTAAGCCGCTTTTATGAATCATAGTTGTGTGTGCTTCCAGCTATTTTTGCGCATATATATATATATATATATATATATATATATATATATATATATATATATATATATATATATATATATATATATATATATATATATATATACGAGCAAACAGTTAATAAAACATGTTAAAAAACACTTTGAAATGAGTTAAAAACATATTTAATCTGAAAAGGAAACACTAGATAAGTGGATTTTTTTCTCCTCTTTTTCTTCCCTGATCTTTCTTATTTATATTTAAGTCTCGGCAGTAGAGTGAAAAGCATATCTTATTTTTCTTTTATTAATATTATTGGAATCTTTTCTTTTTTCCTTGTGCACATTTTTGTGAATTATTCCATGGATTTCTGCCTTTGGATTATTTTGGACCATCTTCCAATTACGAGATTCCTTGAATTTTACTTGTGCTAATGGAAATTCAATTAACTTTCTTGAAGTTATATATTTGGATTTTACCGTCACTGGATTATTTATCTTCAACCAGACTATCCATTCATGTGTAATCACCTTTTTCTTCACCATATTCCCTCTGCTTCACTTTTTTGTTATTAAGTAAGATCTTTGACTTACTTGTTGTTTCATCAAATACTTTTGCATGCAAAATCCGATCCTGCATTTTGCTAATTCATACCCTCTGATGAGAAGGAAAGTATTTCTTCAAAGCTCCACGGATTAAGGACTATTCACTCATCTAGTATTTCCTTTTCCGATTAAATATGTTTTTAACTCATTTCAAAGTGTTTTTTAACATGTTTTATTAAATGTTTGCTCGTATTAGAAGCTCTATCTCCTATTTGGTTTTATCGAGCTTTTACATCTGGCTGAGATTACTTTATAAATATTAATTCTTTAATATTTATAATATACTTTAATTTTACCATCTTGGATCATTTTGGTAAATTTAATTGTAATTTTTATATTATTTTATATATATATATATATATATATATATATATATATATATATATAATTATTTTTTTTACTATAATAATTAAATACCTACAGACACTAGTGTTTCATCCTTTCGGGATTCTTCAGTGCAGAGTGTCACGATTAACACCAGCCGAACGATTTGAACCCTGCGACACGAGACATCTCTGGCTCGATTAGCGGAGACCGTATCCATTCGGCTACCATTAACCGTGTGAAATAGCGTTGAATTTTAAACATTTTAATTTAAATGTTCATTACGTCAGTCAGACAGTGATCTAATCGTTATACGATGATCTATGCATAAGAGCTAAATTGACCGACTTTTAATTCAACTGAAAGTGCTCAACGATAAGAAATGAATTTCTTAAAGGGGCTGTCATAATTATTTTTTTTTACTATAATAATTAAATACCTACAGACACTAGTGTTTCATCCTTTCGGGATTCTTCAGTGCAGGGTGTCACGATTAACACCAGCCGAACGATTCGAACCCCGCGACACGAGACATCTCTGGCTTGATTAGTGGAAACCGTATCCATTCGGCTACCATTAACCGTGTGAAATAGCGTTGAATTTTAAACATTTTAATTTAAATGTTCATTACGTCAGTCAGACAGTGATCTAATATATGTGTGTGTGTGTGTGTGTGTGTGTGTGTGTGTGTGTGTGTGTGTGTGTGCATACCTATAGATATATAAAGGAACAAAAGTGATTTAAATTGCAAACTGCTGCAATGATTTTGATAGATGCTATAATAAAAGAAACATCCTATGGAACAGATATGTCTTGTTGGATTGGCACGCACGCGATACCAGGAAGAGAGGCATTCGATGGGTTGCACACACACACACACATGCATACACAGATCGATTCCATTTGAGGAATCCGGGACTTTCAACCTTTGTCTATTGGAATGCATAATTTGACCAGATATATGTGAGAGGATATCGGTTAAAGGATTCGAGATGACAAGAAATATTAAACATTCCTGGGTAAAAGAATATTTATCTAAATCGACACAAACAGAAAGCAGGGCATTCGGTCACAGATAGAGAACAAGCTGACACATTTTCTTCACTGCCAATATCCACATCAACCCCATGTACCTTCACTGATGTCAAAACACTCGTCATAACTGTAAATCCAAAACTGTTGTCAATGTGAACTAAAAACAAAATATTATTTTATAGATCAGCTGTGTTGTGTTTCATTCACAGGCAGTGTGTATATATCATAGACCAGTGACAAAAGTAGATTTAACAATTGTATAGATTGAAAAGCATATTTGAATGGCCGGCCACACCGAATATGTAACATTTTGAGTATGTGCTTAATTTCTGGTTGTTAAATTTGGAAATTTTACCCTTCCATCCAAATTAATTAGCAAGAGTTACTATCAATGTGCTCACTTATGATGAAATAAGAACTCGAGTAAAACAATTAATGAGTCTGAATAGCTAGTAAAGATTGGAGAAAACATTACGATTAAAAAATCAGATGGGATATGAAGATAATTACGGAAGGAACAATTTAAGAATCATGTTTTTTTTTCAGCCCTTTTTTGCCCATACCTAGATGATTCTCAAACTTAAATATGTTCACAGAATTATCTTATAAAGTGATTTAAAAACTAGAATTTTATAATCCATAAATAGTATATTTGTATATCACTATTATCAAGTATAATGATTGTAAATCGGATTATTGTTAGTTATGACGTTCAGTAAACAACATAAAACTAATAAGGAAACAAAGATGAACTGGTGCATACTGAAGTATGTGTATTATTAAATTTTTTCCCTGTGAACCAGATTGTAGTGGGAGGACTTGCGAGATAGCGAGTAAGTTTATGAAGAGTAGAAAATGGATCTTGGGTTTACTTTCTGCAACAAAAAATCGATCTGTTGCCCCTCTTTGTATTTTCGGCCATTTTTTGCACACACCTATATAAAAGAGCTAAAATGATTTAAATTGCAGACGATTGCAGTGAATTTAATAGAAGCTATGAAAAAGAAAGATCCTATGGAACAGACATGTCTGAAGATGTGTTTGATTTCCGTTTGTTAAGTTCAGCAATTTTATCCTCCAATCAAAACCAATTGGCAAGAGCTGCTATCATTGTGCTCACTCAGGATAAAATAAGAACTCAGTTAAAACAATTAATGGATCTGAAGACCAAGTAATGATGTTTATTATTTTGCTCTGATCGGATTATTGTCTGTTATGATGTTCTGTAAACAGCATAAAGCTAATAAAGAAACAAAGACGAACTGATGTATACTGAAGTATGAGTATTATTAATTTTTTTCCCTGTGAATCTGAGTGTAGTGGGAGGACTTGCAAGATAGCGAGTAAGTTTATGGAGAGTAGAAAGATCAATTTAAGACTCATGTTTTTTTTGTTGCTTTTTTTTCAGATATTTTTACCCATACCTAGTATAGAACCTTCTCTAAAGTCCTACCTAACTAATATTACTGGTGAACCAAGTGCAAAAGAGATCCAGACAATTGCACTTAAGGGAACAGCGAGGATACTAAAAAGAGCTCTCGGTTGGTTTCAATAAAAAAAAATGTTGGCAGCTGATTGAGTTGCCCCATACCCAGCATTACAATCTTCAAAGAAAGAAAATATAAAAAAAAAATAAATAAAACTGTCATTATATATATATATATATATATATATATATATATATATATATATATATATATATATATTATTTTGTTCAATCTTTCCTTTTACTAATAGTACAAATATACTACACTGAATGGTTTCAGCTTTATATATATAAAAAAAAAGGTGAAGGTTACTGAATACAAATAAAAAAAACCCATCTCTATTATATTTACTTTTAATCTTACAATTAAAATGCCATATATATACCGTATATTTCGGCGTATAAGACGACCCTTAAAGTTAAAAAAATCATCTTTAAAAAACAATATTTCATAATATTGCAATCTCTAGCCTAAGCTAAACAAACATGGTTTCGTGATGTAGTAGTCGTCTTATACAACCGATATATGATAAATTTATTAAAATTTGCTCCAATTTTGTACCTCGTCTTATCTGACGGTCGCCTTATACACCGAAATATACGGTACTTGATAAAGTTAATTAGTTAACTTCATTGCTGTGGTGATCATAAAATTTTACCAAATAAAAGATCTTAGTCTTCAAATCCAGGTAATATAAAATGCTTTTCATGCTGTTTTTTAGAAATGGTAAAGTGATTTTTTATTTCTCATGTTGATCCCTGACCAATAAAACAAAAATATGTATTTTAAGAATTTTTTTTATTAAAAAAAATATTTATCATGTGTATAAACGATTATCTTGAAATCAACTACTTGCTTAAGTATAAGAAAAATAAAACAGAGCCAGCAAAAATTGGCGATCTTCAATATTACAGAAAAGGTCAAATATGCCTCCTAACTTGACAGAAAAAAAAAGGCTTGAGGAACAAAATGAAAGGTCATCTCTCGTCTTAACTGAATCTCATGCATCTCTTCAATCTGCTCTGCAAATCCATCTTCCTGTTAGAAATGCTATTGAGGGGGCTATGCATGTTCTGATTGGTTGAACAGGATCATATATTAGAAGTAAAGAAAACATTTGAAAGTCAGTAGTTAAGTAATTATTGATGGAAGGAAATGTAAGCATCAGGCTGTGAACAGTGGCATGCAGAAGGAGAGGAGAGGGGCACATCCAATCATATTCAAACTATCATATTTTTTTCGTAATACTTTTCAGTACTAGGACTTATACTCGAGTCTTTGAGGGGATACAATCAATGAGTTGGTCCCAGGTTTCACCAGATCTCTGCATGCCACTATCTGTGAGGTTTCTCATGACCAACCTGAAAATATTAATGGGAAATTCCTAGCAATGTTTATGCAATTAAATACCCAATCAAAAAGATTAGTTCGAAGAATTAAACAAATTGTACGTTATAAATATTCAGCAAAGCCACGTTCATATGAAGCCAACTATCAGCTATGAATGTGTAAGTTTTGTAAAGATCTAGGTGACCACATTTATTTATTTATTTATTTATTATTATTATTATTATTATTGGTTCTCTGTTATTTTAGGGAAATCCAACAACCGGAAAATTGAGTTTTCATTAAAAAACAATGAGAAATACTTACATTTTTTTGTCAGTTTCAACAATAAGTAATTTATCAACCTAATTGTCATGTCACAATTAATTGAAGATTTATGAAATCTATATATCTACAAAAGTGAAATTGTCTGTTTGTGTGTGTGTCTGTGTATGTACATTTCCCTACCAAACTACTCTGTTAATTTACAGTCTACAGACTCTAGATTTGACATAAGGGGTATTGAGATTTGGGGAAATCTTTTTAATCGGTTTTCAGACAGAAATTTGGATGTCAACGGGTCAAAGTTCAACAATTTGACTGTTGAAAACTCTATCAAACTCACACGCCAATTTTGGTTTAAATACTTGAGATTTTAGATGTAGGTTACTTGGACATGGATCAAACTTTTTAATTTGATTTGAGCCCAAAACAATAAATGTTAAGGGGGTCAAAGTTTTAAAAAATTTGTCCTCTGTGGTCTCTACCAAATTACTCAGTCAATTTTTGGTCTAAACATTTGAAATTTTACATAAAGTGTATTCAGACATAAGGGCAAGCTTTTTAATCGGTTTTTGGTCAAAAAGTTGGCTGCCAAAAGTTCAAAAGATTTTACCTTTACGGTCTCTAGCAAACTATTCAGCCAATTTTGAGTCCAAACATATGAAATTTTACATGAAGGGTCAGACATGCAGCAAACATTTTAATCAGTTTTGGGGCGAAAATTTCGCTACCAAGAGGTTAAAGTTGAAAGAATTGACCATTGCAGACTCTACCAAAGTCCTCTATCAATTTGGAGTCAATTGTAATTTTAGATGTAGGTTACCTGGACATGCATGAAACTTTTTAATACATATATATATATATATATATATATGCACATAAAGTTATGAACAGTACATAGGGCCCGAGCAAAGCCGGGTTGAACTGCTAGTATTACATAAAATACGTATTTCCATGATTCAACAGAAAAAAATGATTGTTACGTGTGACATGGAAATGAAAAAGAACCTATTATGTAAGCTAAAATTGCTATTTTCTTTGAAAACTATTTTCTTTAATAATTAATTTTCTACCTTATCGTTTTTCATAATGTTTGGATATTTTCAGTGTTGCGACATGACAATTCTGTAGATATCATTAGTTTTACTTGGAATTCAATATTTCAGTTTTTGAAGTATTTAGATAGAATGAAGATAAAATTTTCGTTTGTGATATCTTATCACAGCTATAAAAGAGTACAGGTCGGACATGTATATTGTACACTGCCACTCTTATGTGTGACAGGATCTCTGCATTTTGTAAAATTGTCAACAGTGCCTGGTGGATATATATCTTGCCTGTTCACTGGAATCGAACTGACATCAGTATAAGACTATGTATATCTACTAGTGTTGGGACGATTAATCAGAATCGGGAATCGGAAAAATCAGAACTTTTGCTGATATTAGAATCGGAAAAAGTTGTGCCTTTTTTCCGATGCATAAAAATGATTCCTTTAATTTTCTTTTTTTATTTGATTTTGCTCTACTGGTTGTAATAATGAAATAATAAATATTCAGTTATTTTAAATTAAGAGTAAAGCTAAAAGTTATAAATCACCCCCCCCCCCCCACTATAAAGTGTCTATTTACATTTGAAAAAAAATGTATTCACATTTAACATGCAGGAAAAGAAAAAAATAGTTAAATATTTAGAGATTTATAAAGAATCAGTAATTGTACCGGAATTGTTTTGGAATCGGGAAAAACATTGGAATCGTCTCATCACTGATATTTGCAATGTGGAAGATTTTCAGACAGCTGCCAACGACTTTACAAAACGCAGAGATAATATCGGATGCAAAAGCGGCATGAAAAATAAAAAGGTGTAAGTAATTAGCAAAAAGATTCACATGACTAAACAAATAATAATAATAATAAATATATGACAGAATCACGTTGACACACCGGTTCTTGCCAGATCACCAAAGTTAAGCAGTACCAGATGGGTGACTATTTGGGAAGGTGAGGTGCTGCATGTACCACAACATAAAATACCAGGTTAGGAAACTGGTGCGGTCTATCCTGTCGAGAGTAGATGGGCCTCTCTTAAACCGTGGTAGGCACCCCATCTAGTGATGGCGTCACAATATAAAAAATACCCTTGATAGCCCTGGCGAAGCATCAAGTATTCTGTTACGGACAAGATTTGAATTACACTTCAAACTCGTGTAGTGAGTTCAATCTTGGTTGCGGCCACATGTTATGTTTGCGTTAAACAAATAACTAAAAAAAAAAAAACTTCCCTATCAAACTTTTTGTCTTTTGGGTTTGGTTTTTTTTTTTTTAAACAAAGAACATGATTTTTTTTGTTGTTTTATTTTTGGAATCATTTGAGGCGAGGCTTCATAATTTGTGTATTCATTCTTTTTGTGGACTGTTATCCTCATCTTCATAGTTATTGTGTCACTTCACATTTCCTAAAGTGGATCTGCTAAGAAAACACCAATCTTACTAGTTGACTTGGGTTTTTGTAAAGGTAGAGTCGACAGATCGATTTTTCATAATTTTTGGATATATTACTATTTTCGACATGATACTTAAGTAAGTTTTTTTTGTTTTTGCTTAAAATCACGTATTTAAAAAATCCGTCGACTCTATCTTAAAAAGCCGCTTAGCTTGTTATAAAAATAAAATTCATCTTTCAAATATTCACTAAACCCACAGGGACCTACAAGCCAATCCCGGATTTAAACATTTTTTTTTTATTATCCCGTGAACGCTATCGTTCAGCAAAAGCAACAAAAATTATTTGTCATGTCGAAAATAGTAAGATATCCAAAAATTATGAAAATTCATCGAATAGAAAATTATTTATAGTTAAAAGTAATGTTTACAGAAAGTTGGGAGAAATTGCATTTTCCTTAGATGTGAATATCTTGAAGATTGTAAATACAGACAACATACCTATCTCTCTTTTCACTACTTTAATGGCTGATGTACCATTTTTGACCATAACAATAGACGATGATTTTTTAATATATTACTATTTTCGACATGAAAGTTAAGTAAGCTTTTTTTGTGTTTGCTTAAAATCACATATTTAAAAATCGATCCGTCGAGTCTATCTTAACAGACAACTTAGCTTGTTATAAAAATAAAATGCATCTTTCACTCTTTCAGATACTCACTAAAACCACAGAGACCCACAAGCCGATCGCAGATTAAAAAAAAAAATTTATTGTCATTATTCATTATCACGTGAACGCTGCCATAGTCTCCAATGAAGATTAAGTGTGACAAGATGGGGGATATTGTCTGAGAATTTGTTTTTCTCCTATTTACTAGTGTAACAGAGCGCGTACGAGTGCGTAGGAAAATATCAGCAGGAGCTGTAGGCTAGCTGGTTTGGCAAAGATATTAGCAGCAGCAGCCGAAAAAGCACATATGCAAATTAGAAAGTATGTGCAGGCTTGCATGACAAGAAAAAGAAAAAAGGACATCACGTGATCAGGGAGAAGTAAAGTGCGCAGTGGAATAAAATGGATGAGTGAAATTGAAAACAAGAAATGACTGACTATGGCTAGCGTGTGGTCTGAGAGAAAGAAGAATCCACACCGGGTGAAACAGACGTGTGGCTCTGTAGTGGTGGTGGTGAGAGACTTTTAAGCTGTTGTCGAGACGGCAGGGTGTTGTTAATCTCATGGCAAACGAAATGAATAGTTAGAAAAAACATAAAGCATTGTTTGGAAAGTAATGGCAATAAATACATCAAACAGAAAACAAAAAGCGGAATCGGATTTATCTTCTTTTTTTTCAACGGTACCAGAGGGCGTGGGGGTCCGACAGAGGTTTGAACTGTAACGAACACGGTTCGAACGTAACAGTTATGTTACACAAGGACTCCATAGAGAGAAGCGTAGGAAGTGCAAGCCAACAGAAAACGTACAGCTAAGATGTCTGTATTAGAGACCTTTTTAAATTGTCCCACATTCAAGTTACTTAATAGATTAAAAAACAAGCAGTTGAAATGAGGCATCAGCAGCAGCAGCAGCAGCTCCATTAGAGTCGAAATGTTCACTGAGAAATCCATGTTTCATATCACTGAAACCACATTCTTATTTTGCGATGAATTTGAAGATTTGAGTGTCGTTGAATTGTTGTTGACGACAAACCTCCAATCTTTTTTTCTTTTTTTTTTTTTTTACAAGGTGGTCACCACTTATCAAGGCCCGGAAGCCACTCAGGGATAAGGGTTATTGCATGTACAGTATGTTAGTGTGGGGATTTAATAAAAGTGTCTACTTAAGGGAGCAGTTCATCAGGAATTTGTTTACGTTGGACTTGAAGACATCCAGGTTGTAGTCAGGTGGGAAGCAGGCAGACGGAACAGAATTCCACAGGCGTGCAGTTCTAAGAAAGAAACTTTGTTCATGGAATCTACGTTTTGATTTAGGCACAGATAAAGAGTGGGGAAAATTTTTGACAGTGGTTTCAGCTAGACGGGTGTTTTTCATAAAAGATTGGCGAGGGGGGGACCAGAGATTGGAGCTTATCTTCGTTAGTATGACTTGTATAGAGGAAAGGTTTAGTGCTAAATAACACCTTTATTGATTCTAATCGTTGAATTTGTGAGTTACATAAACAGAAGAATGATTTTCAGATCATCAAGTTCGCCGCGTGAAAGCATACTTAACAAAAATCCGTCCTGTTCTTTTTTCGACATTATCGTAAACAAGCTTTCTTCAACTGACACCAGATTGCAAAGTCCACCGTACTGACAGCGAACCAACAAAAAAGAAATCGTTGCCAACTGAAGATATGCTGCCTTTTTATATTGTCAAACCCGACCGCGTCTCAATTTGCATAAGACACGTTTTTGTCTTGTGTCGGCCTGGTTTCGAGTTTAAAACCTTTTCTCTTTTTTTTCTCAAGCGAATGACATGCACACTACAATTTTCCATTCATTGATTATTTTCGTTAGTATGACTAGTAGAAAATGAGTTAGTATTGGGATGAGTTTCTGTGTAGAGACATAGATGAAAGATTACACAAACTTGTTGAAAGAGTTCATGATGGATGTGTGTTAGAGTTAGTAGTAGAAGCGTGCGTCCACGTATGGACGGGGACAAAAGATTAGACAGTCCTATGGGAGAAGAACAGTTCATGTATGTGTGGTTGAAGTTGTTGTTTGGTGGTAGCCACAATGTATTCTGTATCTTCTCGTCTTGGAAGATCCCCCACCCCAGGCCCAAAGGTCCGAATAAGTTCTGTTACATCCCAGGAGATAAGATGGGGAGAGGTCCAAGCCCTGTGAAGAATATTGCTGTTCCGAGACCCGGAACGGAAGAGAGGGGATTCCGTGGTTTAACCTTTATGCACTTCGTTACATGCTCAGCTTGACAGAGAGATGGTGTTTGATAAGGTAAGCCAGAAGAAAAGTTGACTGCAAGCATCAATCAACAATAAGTTTGCAAGCCAAAGATATTTAAACTCTTTACAAGTATATGCTGCTCCTGTTGCTTCAGTGTATTTTAGAGTTGAGCATATATGGCAATTTTAGTTTTGATATCAATTTCGTTTTTTGTGATTTCTTTTCCTTTCATACCTAATTTTTTTTCAGTATTTTTTCTTACTAAAGTAGCCATTCATTCTTTTGTGCGATAATAAACGTTCCACATCTTATTGAATTATGCCTTTATTTCAATAAGGAGATGATAAACTTTATTACAGTCATCCTCTTATTTAAGGAATTCTGTTGAAATACAACTTCTATCATCAATGATCGACTCTTAACTCTTTAAAACAAAAGCTCTACAAAAGATCTACGAAAAATATAACTTTGAATCTTCTTTAACTTCCTTATTTTTGCATAAAACGAAAATTAATTTGTGAAGTATATGAAGTATATGGGGTTCTTCTTCGTTATTTTAGCGAAATTCGAAAATTGAAATGTTGAATTTCAAGTAAAATCAATGGTATCTACTTAATTGTCATGTCGTAGCAATGAACATATCCAAAAATTACGAAAAACGATAAGGTAGAATATAAATTATTAATGAAAATAGTTTTCAAAGACAATTAGTGAAAATTGAGTTTCGCAAAATAAAAAAAAATGCAAAACAAACAAACAAACAAAAAAAACAGAGTTCGAATCGAAACAAGGAAGGTAAATATTTTCGTGAAAACTGAAAATCTTTCGCCAACAAAAAAAAAATGTTATCCACTTAATTTTTTATGTCAATTTCAAGTAAAAGCAATCTTTCTACTTGATTGTTATGTTACAATTAGTTTACCATCGTTATTACATAAAACGGTGCTTCTACACTACTGGGACGAGATTTTGTAGTCAATAAATGGAATTTTCAGATAAATGAAAAAACAATGGTTTCAACTGATTTTTTTTTTGTTGTTTTTTGTTAATTCTAATAAGTTACAATAGCAGCTTCCAAATTCTGCAATCGGAATTACCTGAATATTACTGAATTATTAAAAAGACAACTTTAATCGTGTTAGCAGGTGAAAATTGCCGCCATCTTTGTTTAACTCAAACGGAAAATTACCTCCCTGTTAAACTCTCCTGTGTTTTACTATCGTTTTCTTCAAATTATATTTTGCATTTTCTTTAATAAAAAAAAGTTCTACTTTATCGATTTTCGTAATTGTTGGATATAATCATCTTAAAAATACAAGGAATACGTAGATAACATTGTTTTCATGTGAAATTTAGTTTTACGATTTCCGAAAATCTCATCACAATTCTGTAAAAGCGTCCATAAAATATATACTGTCACGCTTTTTAAGAGGCATTGAGGTGGGGGGATGTAACAACACAGACTACAGCTACCTCCGCTGTTTTATTATTATAAATATAAATATATACTTTATATTTATTTTGGAAACTGTTTTCATTGATGATTAATTTTATACTTTATCATTTTTTTTAATTTTTGGATATTTTACTAACTTCGATATGACAATTTTGTAGATGTCGTTAGTTTTTATTGAAATTCAATATTTCGATTTTCGTTCTTATTCCGGAGAAGCGCCGAATTTTATTATTTACTCTTTTTAGTGTTTTTATTGCATTTTAATAATTCGTCCAAACCAGAGCGCGTTACAATTACATTTTCACGATGTCGTAAACGAACATCTACAAAGTTTACTTAATGTATTTTTCATCTTTTGAAATGAAAAAAAAAAAAAGTCACCAGATAACTTTTCAATTAATATGCGCTAGAGGATCAACTAAAGACATACTTTAAAAAAGTTAGTTTCTAGAGGTATTCGATTCTGTTTTGAACAAATATCACATTTAAAATTGTTGCCGAGAAGCAGTTTTCATGAGATTTATTATCCAATGTATTCCCTATTGTTTTCACTGGTGGCCATGTTTTTTTTTGGGGGGGGACAACATGGCCACCAGTGAAATTAATTTTTAAAACATATTTGAATTTTAAAAAAAAATTAAGAAGCTGTTTATCAAACGAGCCTCTGCAATAAACGCTTATTTGGAATTCCCACCTATTGTTCTAAGGGAGATAACTCTATTTTACTAAGAATCGTAAGAAAAAAAATGATTTTTTTTTTCAATTACTTCATTTAATGTAACTAAGTTTTATAACATTAATAACAAAAAATCTAAAATGCGCCAATATTGTAATTTTTAGAGAAGGCAAAGCCTGGGAAGATGAATTCCCTACAATTGCACAGAACCAGTCGTCTGCCTGACGCAAAAAAAGTCCACCTAACTTATATTTCCCAGAGTATATAGACTGATTGTCGAAGATGTATCCTCGACTTCGGGCGAAAAATAACGGCACCCATAAAGTCAGGTAAAAAAATAAATAAAACGAAGTTATCTCCTGTACATTCGGAACACATTCTTTCTACTACTATAGTTTCTTCCCTCGAACAGTTAGATTTTGGAATTCCCTTCTTGCTACCTGCTACCTGCTACCTACTTCCCTGGCTGTACTCATATGTAAAAGTTTAAATATAACGTAAATCGACATCATGTTAATCTTTCATAGACATCGTCCCAAATAGTAAAGGGGCGTACGTTCAAGTGCCGATATACCTTGTTTGGGGTGAACGTGAGTATAAAAGAATAAAAATAAAAAAAATACGAAAATGTGCCCGAACGTGCATTTTTTTTTTTTTTTTTTTTTTTAACTCATGTTCACCCCTTACAACTACTTGGACGCAAGGAGCTACTGATTATGACCATGCCTAAAAGAGATTGTGATGTTGGTCTACATTATATTTGAACGTCTATATATTAGTACTGTTAGGTTGGTTGGTTGGTTGTTTTGTTTTACGGCATATCAACCCTTTTCAGGTTATTTAATGCCGAATCTGGTGATTTTGAAGAACGATTTTTTAATATAGTATATTTGTTTTTTAAGCCGTATTCTATTTAACCCATAGTTGGGACCCTAACAGGTGCTACCACTCCGGGTCAGAGTGGACCTGGGAGCAATGACAATTAAAGGGTGGTTCCACACTCCCTAAGGCCTGCAAGCTGGGGCCCTCACCATCGGATATAGTTTAAGGTCATATCCAGGACCAGTACTGTTAGGGAAGCAGGTAACAGGAAGGGAATTCCAAAGTCTAGCTGTTCTAGGGAAGAAGCTATTAGAGTAGAAAGCTTTCTGGCATTTGGGGACTTCAACAGTGAAGGGGTGTGATTTTGCTAGTAAGCAGGTTTGTCGAGGATATGCACATCGAGGGGGCACATGTGCAACGAGTTCATCAGAACACATTCCATTAAAATACTTGTAAAACAGGTACAGGGATGCAACATTGCGGCGATGGGGCGGGGGTTGGAGACTAGTTGACAAAGTGAGACCTATTAGATTGGAGACCCTTTTTTGGGGCCCTATTCAAGAGGGAAAAACTAGTAGTATATGCACCAGCTCAGATGTGGCAACAATACTCCATGCAGGATACCCTCGGGTGTGTGTAGTTTTCTAACATGATAGAGGGAGTATTGCAGCAATGCAGCAGTGCAGCTGCAGCACTGCAGTGCAGCACTGCAGCAGTGCACCACTCCTTCGCAATGTCGTCAATGTATTTGTTCCAGTTCATATTTCCTGTGAATGTTAAGCCGAGAAGTTGAAAGAAGAATTGCCATATAGGAAGTTATTTGTTATGTATCATTGTTATAAAAGAGCAGCTTAGTCTTACTAGCATTAAATGTTGCCATCCATTTGCAGCTCCATTCCTCTACGATTTGGAGGCCATCCAGCCATTGTAATTGTCAACATTAAAACATGTTTGAAACGAAATATTATATAGAATATAAAAGAAAATAATAGTGGGGGGGGGCTTAGAAAAAATAATGAAATATTTAGTCTAAAATATGTTTAACAAATTATAATAATTCTATAAATTTCGATAACAATTGATTTAATTGCTGTCGACATACGCTTGAAAACGAGAAGAGACAGATGCAAGGGAGATAACTCTGTTCTTATTGGGTGTAAGGGAAATAACATTCTTTAATTCTAAAAGCACTCGTACAAGAACTTGTACAAGGAATTAAAGAATCTTCATAGTTTTATAAATAAAAATGATACGTTTTTTTTGGCTTTTTTTTTCGCTCTGTAATTTTTATTTTTGATATAAAAACAAAAAACTTATTTTTGAATGAATGATTTCTATCAATTCTGTGAAGGAAATTTATTAAAAAGCTTATAAAATTTAAAATACTTTCTCACAAATCTATCTCTCTAGTTTTTTATTTTTACAACAGAATATAAATAAAACATACAGTTTACCTATGCACTGAATTAGTTAATTCGATGCTCTTTTTTCTATAATCTTTTAACAATATAATTGAACAAGGATTTATTTAGGTATGGTTATGCATAGACACCTTGGTAAAAAGACTCAAATAAAATAATATAACAGTACGGTTCTTTTTTGTATTATTATGATAGCAAAATTCACAAACCAATGGTATCTAGTTGATTGCTATGCCGCAGTAATAAATATATCAAAAAATTACGAAAAACGATACGATATAAAATTAATTATTTAAAAGAAAAAAAAAAACAGTTTCCGAAATATTTGCAAGCTTTATTTACATTAGGTACGTGCAAAATGAATGCCGATGCTCAAAATATGTATAAACAATAAGAACATTACGATAAAAGCCCTTAAAGTCTGTATTAATGAGTTTGATATAACTCGAAGAAAAATTAATTTCTCGGACTACCGATATTATAATTGAATTAAGCATTGTTTATTTAATATTTTTACACAAATAAATTATAATTGCAAAAAATATTTTTATATATTTTTTTTAATGACAGGTTTTTGCATAATTTTTATATCTAAGATTCTAATATTTTCATCATTTGTATGAATGTGAAACTTTCGGCGTAACATAATTTTTACATAATCTTGAAAAATAAAAATTAAAAAATTTAATTTAAAAACGGGAACATAGAAAAATAATTAAATTAAAAATTTGTAAAAATGATACAAACGTTCAGGATAGGAATGTACAAATGTACGTCTGGGGGAAAAAAGAAAACCAGCACCTCCTACCTCCTTTTAATTACATGACGTCATTTTCAGACAGCCTTTTGACTGCCTCAGATGTGGGGCTTCCATATTATCAATGCTTACAAAACTTCCGTTTGTTGCAATTTTGCGAAGGGTAGAATCCCTCGATTTTGGGGGCTAATTAAGCTAATTTTTGTACAAACAAGGTGTTTCTTTTTATTATTTAATTTAATATTTTAGGACTTGACTTTACTAGTTATCTTTGAAATAGACACAGAAAACTAATATTTATCTTTTAAATGATTTTTACAATGAATTTATTTAACTTTCAAAATTTAGCTGAATTGGTTAGCTCATTGTGAAAACATTTTTGATAACTTTTTTTTTCACGTGTACAAATATTTTTTTTCTTTGGAAAATTAACTTTAGTCTTTAATCTTTCAAATACAATCAAAAAGTAGTCGGAAACTTACAAAATAAATAATGATGAATCGGCGTTCAAAACTATGTCCCCCCATCTTTATTCAGTCATTTTTACCCGTACCTAACTTACATTAATAAACTGAACTGCGCATAATAACAGAGGAGGTAATTAATTTCTAAAAAGTTTCAAAAACTTAGACAATTCGGGAGAAATTAGTTATTTCCCTTGTGTCACGGTGAATTTGATTTTTCGTTGAATTATGGAAATACTTGTTTTATGTAATGTTCCAGTAATATTTAACTAGATACAACATGACCATTAAGTAAATAACCTTGTTTTTAGTTGAAATTAATAAGTAGTTATCATTTTTTATTTTAATGAAAAATCAATTTTTCAACTATCGGATTTAGCTATTATAATGAAGAACCAAAAGTACACTCCAGTCCCAGTATCCAAAGACACAAAACAATCAGAAGGAGCACCCAGAGTCATCTAAACATTTTGGTTTAATGGATGCGAAAAGAAACAATAGTTTTCAAAAAGATGAGCATCAGGTAAATAACCATTATGAGTAGGAATATTATAAGTAGATCACTGGTGTAATAATTATTGTAATTCTATGTTAAGCACCAACACCTACTGGTGTTACATATTTGCTTTAAAATATTTTTTTTTTACTGCCACTTTAACGCAAAGGCCCTATGTACTGTTCATAACTTGCCCAACGTATGAATACACTTTATGTAAGATTTCAAAGTTTAGACCAAAATTTGTCTGAGTAAATTCGTAGAGACCGCAGAGGTCAATTTTTTTAAACTTTGACTCCAATTTTGACCCCTTAACATTTATTATTTTGGTCTCAAATCAAAAAACAAAGTTTTACCCATGTCCAAATAACCTACATCTAAAATTTCAAGTCTTTATATCTAAAATTGGCGGAGGAATTTGGTAGAATCTGCAAATGTCAACTCTTTCAACTTTGACCTTTTGGCAGCCAAATTTTCGCCCCAAACTGATTAAAATGCTTGCCGCATGTCTGAATACCCGTTATGTATAAATTTCAAATGTTTAGACCCAAAATTGGCTGAGTAGTTTGCTAGACACTGCAAAGGTCAAATCTTTTGAACTTTGACCCTTGGCAGCTTAAATTTTCAACCCAAACCGATTAAAAAGCCTGCACTATCTCTGAATACTCTTTATGTAAAATTTCAAATGTTTAGACCAGAAATTGGCTGAATAATTTGGTAGAGACCGCAGAGTTCAATTTTTTTTTACTTTAACCCCAATTTTTACCTCTTAAAATTTATTTTTTGGGCTCAAATTAAATTATAAAGTTTGATCTATGTCCAAGTAACCTACATTTAAAATTTCAAGTGTTTAGACCTAAAATTGGTGGAGGAGTAAATCGTTGAACTTTGACCCCTTGATAGCATAATTTCTGGCCGAAAATCGATTAGAAAGATTTTCAAATCTCAATACCCCTTATGTCAAAACTCGTGTCTCTAGACCGAAAATTGACAGAGTTATTGTGTAGAGAAATGTACACAGACACACAGACATTTTCACTTCTTTAGATATATAGATTATGTAAAGGATTGGACATCAAGATGTCTGTTTACATTACTCTTGAACTTCTGCATGTCAGTACAGTCAGAGAAGCAAGTGTATGGGAGGGAATTCCAAAATCTAGCAGTTCGAGGGAAGAAACTATTTGAGTTGAAAGTTTTCTGGTAGTTAAGGATTTCTACAGTGTAAGGTTGAGATTTTGTTGCTTGTCAGGGGTCGGAGGTATTTACGTCGAAGGGGTACAAAGTCGAGGGTATTTCCGTTGGGGGAGTACAAGTGCTCTGAGTTCATCAGAGCACATTCCATTAAAATTCTTATAAAACAGGCACAGCATTTCGGCGATGGAACAGAGATTGGAGCTTGGTTGCCAGTGCAGAAACTATTAGGTGGTACTTATTTGCTCCCTCACCGAGCAAATTAGACACAAGGCCAATTTTTAATGTGAGGAGTGAAGGGAGGGAGAAGGGAAAAAGGGGACCAGCTCCCGAGAGGTGGGAAATGGGAGCTGGATAGTGATTTGCCAGCTGGCCCAAGTAGGGTTGCCCCTACATGGACCAGAAGATTGCCACAAGGGCAATGGTCTTGCTTGCAGCATCTGCCGGAACAGATACAATACTTTGATCTTGGCCTGAAGGCCACGAAGGTGCCCACTGGCCGTGGGCCAGTGCAGAAACTATTAAGTTGATTTTTTTTTTTTTTTTTTTTTTTTTTTTTTTAAATCATGTCTAAGAGCGAGAGACTAATGGCAGATGCACCAGGCCAGCTGTGATAGTAATACTCTATATATGGGCGAATAGTGGCTTTGTAGAGGTACAGGATACTTTCAGGTGTGATTAACCTTCTAGCATAGTAGAGAGGCCCCAACTTCTTTGCAGCAGCCTTAGCAATGATTTCAACATATTTGTTCTAATTCTTGTTGTCTGTGAATGTTAAGCTAGCGAATTTGAACAAAGTACTTTCAAGTAATGTATTATTAGCCATGGGAATCCGTGGTTGAGAAAGTTTCTTGTAATTATTAAGTTAATGTCCAAAAACATTGAATTAGTATAAACCTACTGCAACTATAATTAAAAACCTTGAGTTTCAGATAGAATATTATCAAATGAAAGACTGACAAAGTCTATCCATAAAAAATAATCATGTGTGTAAATGGAACCAGCATATAGATTATATATTAGCATGTCAGTTTTGTTAGTGAGAGAGTGTATTTACGAAATTGTCCATGACAGAGTTTGGTTAGCAGTGTGTATATGCTGGTGCTGTGTTTAGTAGTTCGTCTGTATCTCTCATCATGCGTGCATTTGTAGGGATTTATGAATTAAAAATAAACTTCCAACCAGATGTTGATTTGTCGACTGTTACATACAAAGTGTGTAAAAACATCACACATCCTTCCGGTCAGAAAAAGAAAAATAATCAAAAATTAATCTAGCCAATGGGAAGCTTGCATGCCTAAAATAAGATATAGACAGCCAACGCGTTTCCAAACAGGTGGATATAAAAATCTGAGTGTCTTATGAAACAAAAATTGAGGAGAAGAAAACAAAAGGCCAAAAGGAAAAGCAATAAGTAAAATCCGCCCTCAAAGCTAAGATCCGACAACCACTTTTTTGCTACAGACTGCTAGCGTACCACCAAAAACTGAAGAGAAGATATCTTCTAAGAAAAGCAAACGTTTGTTTTTCAGTTCCCTCATTTTTTTTCGACACAAACCACTCGCATTCAAGTTGATATCTTATGCATAAAGGTTATTTCAAGCGTTAAATGTTCTTTGTCTTTGTTTTTTTTTATTACATTTTCACCCCAAACAAGGCACATTGCCACTTTGATGTAGAGACACAGGCTACAGGGATACTAGGTGGGGAATTGGGCAGCAAGATCTACCTTGCACCTCTGGTCTGCAACCTCACTTGCACCTTGCACCTCTGGTCTACAACCTCACTCACACCTGGCTCCCTACCAACCGTCCATTCCTTAACCCTGATCCTCCATTCTTAGTGTTGTCCGTTCCTTAACACTGATCCTCCGTTCTCAGTGATTTCTGTTCCTTAACATTGACCCCCGCGTTCTCAGTGTCCACCGTCCGTTCCGGATCGCCCTGACGTCCAGCCAATTGTTCCAGATCCAGCAAGCAATCCTGAACCACACTACGTCTACAGTACCTGTTCCAGACCTCCAGTAACGTGCGACCTTCCAGGCGACCAGCATCCAGATCATACGATTTTTCGCTTCTTTTGCAAATAAAGGGCGAACCCTCATCTTTAACCAAATAACCTGTGTCTGTCATTCTTCTTTGCCTTTTTGCTGTTTACTTTTTGCCCGTGTCTACCTTGTTAGTTGTTGGGTCGATTGTCTTCGGACGACCGGTCCCTCAATATTAGATTAATACCATATTCATTTGAGAATGTTTTTTTTAAGTTAAATATTTAGCTATTATCATAAAATAAATAGCAATAGACAACCAATTAGGGAGTGCCTAAAATTTAGTAACATCACAATAGATAGTACAGAACTCTGAAAATGTGACAGGGATACATATTCATTCACACAGTTCTGAGGTAGCAGCTTTAGGGTTTTGAGTTGAAGTATGAGGACATATTACTGTAGGAGGGAAGGTAGTCTCTCATATTCTCATGTTGAAAGTATTAAACAAATGAGGACTTATAAAACGATAGCATGTGTGTTATTTTGTGTGTCACGCTTACATCTTTTTTCTTCTGAATGACTGTCGTTTAATTGTTATGACCTTCCATTTCTTGTAATAAATAATTTTACCAAGAATTCTTCATAAGTTTTGGTTTCGGTTTCGATTATAGGTGATATGACACTCAAGTCATCTATTTTTCTTATAAATACTTTTATCAAGAATTCTACATAATTTGGGTTTCAGTTTCGATTATAGCTGAAGGAACTCAATCTCGCTCTATTTCTCTCTCTCTCTCTCTCAATATATATATATGTATATATATATATATGTATATACAGGGGGACCCAAAAAAACGGACCCCTACTCTAATTAGGCCCCGTTTCTTAGTGTTTTGTCCAAATGAAATGAAACTTTGATCATAACTAGTTTATTATATCCAAAACATCACATCAAAACACTAGGGTCTTTCGCCTTTTTTTCTCCATTGACTGTAAAATGCTCAGAAAAACAATTGAATGTCCTCTGTTTTTGTTTTTTTGGGGGGGGGTCACCCTATATATATATATATATATATATATATATATTTTTTTTTTTTTTTTTTCCTACATAAATTCATAAGCTGATACACCCAAGCCATATGGATATATATATATATATATATATATATATATATATATATATATATATATATATATTTTAATCACAACTTTATAATATATAAGAATCGATAAAAATTGATTCTATAATAATATATACGAAATCTGCATCAATTAAAATATCATATTTAAGCATATTTTACAACTGGGCTACGCCGGGCGTCGCTGCTAGCTTAGATATATACTTTTGCAGTTTTAATAAAAGAGCTACAATGATATCAGAGTGTCTCCATTTATGCTGAACACACAGAATACCATCATCAATATATTACATATGAAAGAGTCCACTGTGGAATTTCCACAAGTCCGGCTATTGAGGACTTATTACTGTAGAAGGGGAGGTTGAAAGTATTAAACGAAAAGAAAATGGCTGACTGAATAAAATATAAGAATCAATTAATTCATTTTTTTTTTTTCTGAAAACATGTAGCTAAAGTACATATGAAGCAGAACTAAATGTGAATCGTTTGTTTATGGACTTATTCGATGCCTTCGTTCAGTTTTGAAAGACAAAGGATAACCCCTGTAGGGGCAGCTGCATGTGTAATTGTGTGGCAAGGGTTGTGCAATCTCCAACTGCACTCCTGAATTGGTACTGCTTGAGCCCAACGCTCAGAAGTCCAGGGCGACTGGAAACAATGCCGAGATAAGCAGAGAGCAGATACAGCACCTGGAAGTTCCGAATGGTCACCCATCTGGTACTGGCCAGGCTCATTGTTGTTTAACTTCGGTTATCTGATAGGAACCGGTGTGTCAAATATGATTATGCTGTTGGAGTTATACCGATCAAAGAAATAGGGGAAATTCTGAGGGTTTATGCATAAGATAAGATATAATAGATAAATGACATACCTGATCCCATTTTGATCCTTTTCACCAACCCCTGTCCTTGCTCTTTTTCAGCTATTGGGGTCATTGTGAAATTCTGATGAAGAGGGTAATCCATTAATCTGTAATGTCATCTGAAAAAACAGCAAAAAAAGTTTCAGTCAAATAAATTAAATTTAAAAAAAAAATTATATATGAAGGGCATTCCAAAAGTAATGACTCCTATTTTTTATTCTGCCGAATGAATGGATCAGAGGAGATTGCAAGTTTTTATGATGACTAAACTTATGCATTCATCACCTAAAAGTTTCAACTATCTGTTACAAGTATTGACGGTTTCAGACTCTAAGAAACAACCGCTGTCATGGATGTGCGTCAGAAGTCGATATACGTGATTGAATTAGTCTATGCAAAAAGAAATATATACATTTTACTGACGATTATAACATTTACTGACACCTGATGAATATTTATGAAGCCAATGCAGTTGATGTCAACACAATTAGGAGATGGGTTCGTCGATTTCAGGTGGCAATAGATGTGAGTGACAAAACACGCTCCAGACAGTAACCAACCCATTGCTGGCTAAGGTGCACTGAGAATGGTGGTGACTATGTAGCCAAATTGAATATTGAAATGTTCATATCTTTGATTCTATGAGACGAAACTATGTGAAAATCTGCAGGCTTTTTGAAGATTATAATACTATTCTATGGTTAAAATTTTATGACAATTGGTATAAAAGAACCTATATTTTCAAACCAATAAAATATGCTCAAATTTGCCTGCATTTGTATATATAGTGTCCTGCAGGCCAACTTCAGTTTTGCTGTCACTAATACACATAAAAATAAATTTTACTTTTTACGAACAAATCCACATATTTATTAGGTGCATATAGTTTTTTCAGAATTTTTAATTTGGATTTCAAATGATGTATTTTCAAATAAGTTCTCGTTATAATACCTTTACTTTATTTTAAAGAGCGTTTTTCGTTCTATACAATCCTTTTTAAAACAAATATGTCTTCTTTTCAGAACGTTGAGTACAAGACGGAAAAAAAGGAAATTTGCACAATTTTCTTATTTCAATTCAAGCTAGGCTGAAAAGCGGCTGAAACAGCTTGCGATATCAATGAAGCATTTAGCTTGGGAACCACTATTGAACGTACAGAATAATGGTGATTTAAGAAATTTTGTGGTAGCGACGAGTTTTGAAGATGATAAGCACAGTAGTCGGCCGTCGGATGTTGACAACGATCAATTAAGAGACCTAGTCAAAGCCAATCCACACATAACTGTTTGAATTAGACGTAATATTTACGATGATTTCCCACCAATTGAGAGTGATTGGAGGAATAGAAAAACTTGATAAATAGGTGCCTCACGAATTGAACGACAACCAAAAGAAACGCTGTCAGGAAGTGTTATATCCTCTTCTTTTGCAACAAGAACGGCCCATTTCTCGATGAGATCGTCACCTGTGATGAAAAGTGGGTTCTTTATGACAACCGGTGAGGCTCAGCTCAGTGATTAGATGCCGACAAAGCTCCACGACACTTACTGGAGCGAGAGTTGCACCAAAAGAAGATAATGCTGACTCTTTGGTGGTCTGAGATCAGTCTTATCCATTGTATGTTCTTTTTTTTTTTTTTTTACATATTGTTATTTATATTTAAAAAATAAAACTCTGTGGACCGTCCGTCCGACCTTGCTTGCATCTTGTCTATCAAAAACATTTTTATCATGGAAACCATCTTGTATTTAATAAAATTCACACTCGTTTCCATAGTCCAACCATATTGAGTGCAAATAAACCTCAGTCTTTGCTTTACTAGTAGGCGTGGTTTCAATCATAAAAGTGTGTTTTGGTTTTAGTTTCGATTCTAGCTGATGGCACTCTAATCATTTGATTGATTGAAAAATGGGCGATTTCACCCATTTTTTCATGATAATAAAAGTATTGGAAGTGGTGAACATTCGTTGATCATCATTCAATCACGAGCAATGTCGGGTCTCCCTGCTCGTGTATTATAAACTAATTGCATTGTCTGTATGAAACGATTTCTCGATTCCTTCAGAGTAATATTCAATGTAAAATAGAATTTTAATTCTTTTTTTATCTTTGCTTATTACTACAATACATTTTCCGTTTCCGGTGAATCTAAAAAGTTGTCTCTTATTAATTTGTTCCCGGTGTGAATGAGTGATATTGGTAGTAGAACTGAGCATGAGGTTTAACCCCCCCCTCCTCATTCTTTTATTTAAGACTAAGCAAAAATAAAATATCGATCAGGATTAAATATAAAGATATTAGAATTGATTGGAATTACTAATTCTATTTCACAGATCAATATTCGATTTTATTGCAAAAATCAATTTAAAAATAAAAGCATATTCTTCCAATGAATTATCTTTCCGGCTATAAATATTTAAACATCTCTTTCCCAAAAATAAGACGTAAATACACATTCAATATCAGATTCCTGAAGGATTATGATAAAATTAATATCTTTATGCCTAGAAACACAAAGGAACCGTATATTTGACATTTTTCTTTTAAATGAATTGAAATTACTCTCTCTCTCTCTCTCTCTCTCTCTCTCTCTCTCTCTCTTTCTCTCTCTCCACTTACTTAAATGCTTCAAAAGTAATATCAAATTTTGAAATTACAAGGGCGTGCAATAAGTAATGCCCCCGACCCACTTCCAGTTGTCTGATCTAGCTGAATTTTTTCATGTGCAATGATTTATATATCTACGGGTTATGTGACAAATTACAGCTCTGAACTCATTGTGGTTTCTGTTTTACAGGTGTTTGAAAATGAGTCAGCAAGCAGTGATCCGATTTTTGTATTTGAAAGGACGCACACCACTGGAAACTTTTGATGAAATGAAAGAAACTTATGGTGATAATGCCCCATCATATGACCTTGTAAAACGCTGGCATCGTGAATTCAAACATGGCCAGAAGTCTGTGGAAACAGGTCCCATACCTGGTCGCCCCCCCCCCTTCTGCCTTTGATGAGGCATCTGTCCGTCAAGTTGATGCTTCAATTTTGGAAGATCGGCACATTACTCTTCGCCAAATAGCCCAAGATGTAAAGATTAGTACAGGGTCTGTGGAAATTATCATTCATGACCATTTGCATATGCATAAGGTGTCTGCCAGATGGATTCCCAGGTTGCTCACACCATTCCAGAAGCAAGAACACGTTGAGTGCTCGAGGATGAATTTGGAGATGCTAAGAAGATGAGTCAAAGTTTTTCAAAAGACTGATTACACAGGATGAAACCTGGGTCACTCACTATGATCCAAAGACCAAAGCCCAGTCAATGCAGTGAAAGCACTTGGACTCACCACCTCCAAAGAAGGTAAGGGTGTAGCCCTCCGCTGGCAAGGTCATGCTCACAGTCTTCTGGAACCAGGACGGAGTAGTGATGACAGATTTCCTGGCAAAAGGTACCACAATTACAGGAGCCTATTATACTTCACTTTTGAGGAAATTAAGGGAAGCTATCAAAATCAAGAGGCGGGGCAAGATCAGCAAAGGTACCCTCCTCCTGCAGGACAATACTCTGGTCCATAACTCGCATGTCACCAGATCAGAAGCACGGTTATGAAATCCTCCCCCATCCTCCCTACTCTCCTGACCTTGCACCATCTGACTTTCACCTCTTCCCAGTCATGAAGTTTTTTTTGAAAGGAAAGTGTTTCCCAGATGATGCAGCCTTGATTTCTGAAGTCACGTCGTGGTTGGAGGACCAACCTGGGGGTGTTCTACAAAAACGGTCTCCAGAGCTGCATCAAACGATGGGAGAAATGCATAACTCTGGGTGGTTCCTATGTAGAGAAAGACTAATAACTGTGCCAAGTTTCGTTGCTCTACTGCTATGGGAAGTGAGTCAGGGGAATTACTTATTGCACTCCCCTTGTATATATAGAATATCCTTTATGCATATTGTATACATATTATAACAGTATCAACCAGGCTCTCTTTGACAAAATTTCATCATTTCAATGTTAGGTTATATTTGGAAAACTGAATCTGAATACAGTACTAAATTTATAGAAAATATCAGAGAAGGATTGAAAATATTTTCTGTTTAGTAAATCCTCTGCTACTAGTTGAAAAAAAATGATGAATGAATGAACTACCCTGTGACTCGTTAAAAACAGAATGGAACTTGGAATTGCTTAAACTGTTAAGCAGAAATTGATTCCCGCCCTCAAAATTCTTTAACAAATCCTCATGCAGCAAATGATTGAAAGCTCTGCAAGCTATTTAAATTCAATAATTTTACCAGTAGAGACCAAGGTAACTGTTAGATAATTGCTGGGTAGAAGCAATTATCTATCTATCTATCTATCTATCTATCTATATATCTATCTATCTATCTATCTATCTATCTATCTATTTATCTATTTAGCAGAGGAAACAACATAGAATTTGATTTGTCGCTTGTTTTGACAGGTATCAAACTTTGTTGATCGGTCAATTTGCACTGGAAGTATGAAGCAGGGACAAGGCTTGACGTGTCCGGTGCTTCAGTTTTAGTTAACTGATTTAAGTTTAGTTGAGTCGGATCCTAGACACTGAACAAGCAAGATGGGTTAAGAAAGTCTCCCAATGGGTGAGGTCATGGTCTCAAATAGAGAACCCCAAGCTAAAGATCGTTGGTCACTCCATTTCTGCTGACGAGATGCCTAGAAGTGAAGAAAATATATATAAAAACACACATCGTCTTGGGTCCCTGTCTTGAAGCGTTTCTGTTATAGCAGGTTGCAGCCACCCTAGGACGGTTGGCGAATCCCCCAGACATGGTGTTATTACAGTAATTATTAGAACATTGTTGCATACAGCTTTAGACTATCTTGAACAATAATGTTAAACATGTATCCTGGGGACTACATGTAGTTCATTGCAAGCTTATTTTGGGCCGCATAGACGATTTTAATTTTGAAAAATAGGAGACAAATGAAAATATTAAAAATTAAAGCATAAAATATTAAAATTAAAAAATAAAATATTAAAAATAAAATATTAAAAATTAAAAATTAAAAATAGGAGGAAATAAAAAAATATATTAAAAATTAAAAATATAAAAAATAAAATATTAAAAATTAAAAAATAGGAGGAAATAAAGAAAAATATTAAAAATTAAAAAATTAAAAATTAAAAAATAAAATATTAAAAATTAAAAATAAAATCAGGAGGAAATAAAGAAAAATATTAAAAATTAAAAAATTAAAAATTAAAAAATAAAATATTAAAAATTAAAAATTTTAAAAATAAAATATTAAAAATTAAAAAATAAAATATTAAAAATTAAAAATTAAAAAGTAAAATATTAAAAATAAAAATAAAAAACAAAACATTAAAAATAAAAAATAGGAGGAAATAAAGAAAAATATTAAAAATTCAAAAATTCAAAATTAAAAGATAAAATGTTAAAAATTAAAAAATAAAATATTAAAAATTAAAATTTAAAAATTAAAAAATAAAATATTAAAAATTAAAAAATTAAAAAATTAAAAAATTAAAAATTAAAATATTAAAAATTAAAAAATAAAATACAGTATATAATACACATGTATATAATCAAATAACATTATAAATAACACCATAAGGCAGGAGAAATACCGTAATCAAGGGCCAGAAAAACATTGTATTCCACATTGTAACCTGAAAAAACTGTATCCTAGGGCCACCGTATCTCGGGGCTCTACTGTACTGTAATTTATGTGTATTTGTTATTGTTGTTGTTGCATTCAAATACCAGTGAACCATGCATGTTGCCTTTTAACTTTTAAAATAAATAACATATTCATATATCATGCTAATTTCTTTTGTTGTATTTTTTTAACTGATGAGATACTTTTCGTATTCTTTTTGCAGAAGATGGATATCACCTATATAATAAAAATCGACACTCGTGCGGAGGCAAATGAATAAGGACTCTCAACGCCCAACTTCGGAGTCAGTTTTAAAAAAACTTGGTTCTGACTTTCAACTTGAAAAAAAAATTACTGAATCTGACCCCAGGATCTGACTCAGACTACTCTTCAGAGGTGAGAAGTTGGCTGAAATAAATCAAATTTCTCATGTGAGAAATAATACAAAAAAAACAACGATTCTGACTCCTAGAAAAAATTGGTGATTGCATCCATTCAACTCGGAATCTTATTCCTTAACGCTGAAGTGAGAAGTCAGCTGAAAAAAAAATGATTCCAACTTTTTGACCTTTTCGCTATAGGCAAAGTGTACAACATGGAACAATAAATTTGTCGTCTGAAGAAAACAACACTGCAGCTATATTTTAAAACTTTTATTGAAAATATCAATTCAAGTAACTTGATTTTGTAATAGAGCTGACATCTATTTAATGTAGCCGTCTTCAGCTTCAATCACCGCAACAATGTGGGTTTGGAATGGGGGGGGGAGGCAAGCCATTTCCACAAGCGCTGGCAGAGGCTTGGCAAATACTCAGCGAATGGCAGTGATAAGGCTGGGTTTAGTGTTGTGGGTGATCATGTTAGTGATGCTCTTGATGTATGCCCAAACGAAGTAGTCCAGTGGGTTCAGGTAGAGGAAGGAGTGGGGGGGGGCCATTGAGACAAGTGTACAAAGTCGTAACACTCCTTCTGAAGCCAAACCTGGATCTCTTTGGACGTGGGCTGGCGCTAAGTTCTACTGCCATGCCCAGGGCCTGCCAGCGACAACTTGATAGCACCAGAGAATAATCACACTCTTCAGCATATTCAGATACACTTTGGTGTTGACTTTGAAGCCGACTTCGAAAATGTGAGGTGGAATGATGTGACCCTCACTGGAAACCACACCAAAGACAATAACTGTGGTCAGAAACGTTATTGGACTGTGCCCTCAAACATTGAACCGTCTGAATTTGCATTTTGGTCTTGTTATCATAACTTGGATTGGTAGAGAGCATGAGTTGTACAGTGGCGCATCTCCGATCTCGCTCGTTGACCATTGTGTCACTTTCAGACATAATAGAAGACTCCTATCGCTCTTGGGATTTATACAGAACTAGCCAACTAGTAGATTGTCTGCAACAAAAAAACAAAAAAGAAAAACCGTTTTTCATCAAACGGAAATGGAATCATGTCGTCTTTTTTAGGACAACAATTTTATCTTTACACCTGTAGTGTTATATATTATAGACTCTAAATCAATAGCGATTAAGTTAGCTGGTGTAGGTTTTGGCAAGGGACACACTTAGTGCATATCATAATAACACAGATCTGAAAAAAAAAGAAAAGCAGTACTACATTTCATCTTTTTGTCTTCAATGAAGGATTCCCCCCCCCTAAAAATCGACCTTGTGTTTCAATCTGTCCTCGTGGGGAGGCAAGTAAACAGAGACTCAGATTTCTAATCCTACAAAATTTGCCGACTCCCAAGTCCTATCTTCGACTTCACACCTCTGCATATATCACTACGTGTATGGATCCGTTGATATTATCAGCCTCAATCCATCTGGATTTGAATTTATTCTATGTTTCGTTCTTGTTGAGCAGCAACGAAAAGAAATAACATTCTTTAACATTTATTTTGCTTTTACATTCACTTGTACAAAAGTGTTCACTTGTAATCTTGGCACTTGTGTTGATTCCTCCACCTGTTCCGCCTGGAAATCCTACAAAACTTGAGCCAAACCATTTTCGATTCTTTGTTTGTTGGTGATGAATATTTTGATTGAGAATTTTCTAAAGCTTCAACTTGAATTTTTAAATTTCAAATCGAAACATAATTATTTTATATTTTGCTATCTTAATTATTTTAAGAATTGCTAAAATCGTCGTCATCATCATCATCATCATCATTATCATCATCATCATGGTTTTTATAATTTAGCTTTATCACATAGACAATGATGAAGAAACTCTTTATCTGTGCCTAAACCTAAACGTAGATTCCATGAACAAAGCTTCTTTCTTAGAACTGCACACCTGTGGAACACTCTTCCGTTTACCTGCTTTCCAGCTGATTACAATATGGCCGTCTTCAAGTCCAACGTAAACAAATTCTTGATGAGCCGTTCCCTTTAAGTAAGCCAATTTACCAAATTTACATTTCTAACGATTATTATATAGTCCTTTTGACCACTGTAACTCTTTAACCCTTATCCTCGAGTGACCTATGGGCCTTGATAAGTGGTGATTCCCTTTAAAAAAAAATATAATCACATTGACATCCCAGTTCTCATTAGATCAACGTTGAACCTAATCAGTACAGGATAGATGACCATTTAAAAGTATCATGTGCTGTATGTTGGAGGATGTCGATATATTCATGCAAGAACTGCAGAAAAACTAACATCGTTATCTCCCCTGACGAGGATATACATGCGACTGTAGACTGCTTATGAATTTGATATTTCCATGAAACTTCCTTCTAGGGTGAATGCTACTTCAGTTATCATACGCTCACTTAAATCTTACTTATTTAGATGAGAAGATGTTCTGCATTGAATTCAAATTAAATTTTTAAAAAAAAAACCTTTTCACAAAATCTGTCAGTTCAGATTCAAATGCGAGTTTCAGTTTCAAATGCACCATTCAAATTGTACATTTTTTCCTTCAATTTTACGTTGAAGCATATTAATATTTTAAAGTTTTACAGAGGTGCGCATGTTGGAGTTTCTTCTCTAACATGAAAACCCTTATGTTGTGTTTTGTGTTTTCTTGGGTATACATAAGGTCAGAATATAAACAGGGAAAAGACAATAATGAAGAAACAGTTGAATTTATATTTGTATACAGTTAGTCTCATGGAGAGGGTTTGTCAAGGATAAACATAAGACAGACATATTCAAACATAAAGCAGTGTGAAACTCATAGATGTAATTAGTAACAGAATAATTAATAGTCCTAAACACAATCAAAACACAATAATAAAAAAAAAGACATGTATTGCCAGGGCAAATAATTTTTAAAAAGATGCATGTATAAAATAAAAAGATAAAAATACGACTTACTTTAATGAGAAGAATATATGTTATAAAAGAGCAATGTTAAGATGGCTAGCTGTGTGAAAATCTCATCTAACTACAACCAAAAGTGAAATCTGACAAAACGAAATTGTGAAAACCATGCCAAGATCGAGCGACAGAAAAAAAAAAAGAAAACCCTCATTCTGAATTTCGCACATGAGTCTTCGCCTTCTCACAATTAGGCAAGATGACTTGGATCTGGTCCAAGACAGATAACTCTTGAACGTTATTCCTAAAATAACATTTTTGACTATAAAACCGTTTTATCTTTAGATATGTATTTGGACACGAAATCAATCTTGTAAGAATCGAATTATTTAAAAATTAGATAGTGTTCATTTGTAAACGCTTCTGAATATAATATTTTGCTTTATGTAAGGAATTATGAAAAAAGTCTCCAATCTGAATCTGATGGCAAGCTGATAAAGAATCTAAAAAGAAAATGCGACGGTGTTTTATCTGTTTGTATATTAATAAAATATTCTAACAAAAAATCCGTGCTGACTAAAATATTATCGGGACATATGATGTTGGCAGTGATTTCTATATTGAAAAGTCAATTTGTCTGAAGTCTTTTACATAGACGACTGCTTTCCCAACATAGTCATGCCTGTTTTTATATCACTTTTGGACTAGTTTGCTGCACACACTTATGTGATTTGCAATTTAGTCTCTTTGTCCACAGAGTCTACATTTACTCTTTTTCTGGATCTTGTTCATCTTAGGATTTTACGTAACTCATTCTGCATAGTTTTGTTCAGCTGTCGGTAGCGATTGTGTTTTTCTGTGCAGGCATCTTTTCGATAGTAACATCCGTGTATTTTATTGTGTTTTTTTTTATTAGTTATCATCTATATATCTTCTTACCTTTCATTTTTCTTTTCTCCCCATTTTGCTTCCCGTTTCACTGCTCTATATATTGCTTACCTCGTCATGGGTAATTCTCCTCTTTGTATTTTGCCTGATGTATTTTTCTAGTCCTTAATTGCATCGTTCATGAAATCTTCAATACTTACCAGCCTTTTTACATAGAGTTGGCCAACATCATCCTTCAATCGAGCACATTGATCATGGTCATTAGTTCTCTGCTTCTTTCATTCAGATGCTTGAACTCTTATTTTGTCCAGTTTATGAAGGGTCCAAAATAACTTACAAGAGATACTAGGAATACATACTTCTTGTGACCCTTCATAAACTGGACAAAAGAAGTATGTATTCTAGCGATGGGTTACTGCTATATATTTCACTTTCGGTGCTGCATAGGGGTACATATTAAAGAGATACGGGGACATGTAATACAGAGGTAACGATGAGAGGGACAAGACATTTATACAGTTCTGGGATGCTTGGGACTTCATATAGATACTGAATGGAGATGTATACAAGTCCTTAACACAGAGGAGGGGAGATACATAACCTTCTTAGTGACATGCAATATGGTTTCCGTTCTGCTAGATTTACAGCAAATGTGCTTACAGTTATATTTTATAGGATTAGCGAATCTCTCGACAGAGACTACCTTTCTAGGGCAATTGTTCTTGACATATCGAAGGCCTTTGATAGAGTATGGCATAAAGGTTTACTTCACATCTCGAGCTACGGTATAGCTGGAAATGTCTTTTCAATTATTAAATCATTTCTCTTTGATAGGTTCATAAGAGTAGTGGTTGATGGGCAGAAATCAGAAGCTCTCAGTATGAATGCTGGAGTCCCTCAGGGGTCCATCCTGGGCCCAACTCTCTTCCTGATCTACATTAATGATCTTTCAAATCACATCCTTGCATCATTCGTAGACATCTATGCTGATGACACTACTATCTATGGTAGCACATCTAAGATCGTAAACGACCAAGTTCTCTCTTATTCTCTCTCCTCTGATCTTGAGCATGTGGTACAATGGGGAAAGAGGTGGCTTGTTATTTTTAATGCATCTAAAACCAAGCTTTTATCTTTACATCATCAACGCTCTGGTCCCCATTTAGCATCAATTGAAATGAATGGCTCTCGTTTTGGGGAGGCCTCATGTTTTGACAAGCTTCTGGGCTTGACCTTTACTCCTGATCTTAAATGAAACATACATTAAATCCGTTGCCAAGGCCGCTGGAAAAATGGTCGGATCCTTCTATCAATCCAGTAAATATCTCACTGCTGATGCAATTCTCTATCTATATAAGAGCCAGATACGTCCAAGGATGGAGTACTGTTGCCACATCTGTGCAGGAGCTGCTTGAAAGGATTTATCCTGCCTTGATAGAGTTCAAAATAGACTTTGTAGCCTCGTAGGGGATGTCCTTTTCTCTTCCCTGCAACTTCTTTTTCATAGAAGAGATGTTGCGAGTTTGTCTCTGATGTATCGTTATTTTCATGGCAAGTGCTCGGCTGAGCTCCATTCTATGGTCCCCCCCTCGCCAGACTTTCACAAGAAACACTCGTCTAGCAGAAAACACTATCAATAATCCCCCTTCTTTATCTGTGCCTAAACCTAAACGTAGATTCCATGAGCAAAGCTTCTTTCTTAGAACTACACGCCTGTGGAATTATCTTCCGTTTTCCTGCTTTCAAGTTGACTACGATATGGCCGTCTTCAAGTCTAACGTAAACAAGTTTTTGATGAACCATTCCATATAAGTTAACAAATTTACCGAAATTCCATTATTAACGATTACTATATTGTCCAATTTCTACTGTACACTCTTTAACCCTTATCCCCGAGTGGCCCCTTCGCCTTGATAAGTGGTGATGCCTATGTGTAAAAAAAAAAGGGTTGCACAATGTTCATTACAAGATGATTAACACATTACCTTTTGAGTGTTGAAAGATGACACATCACAACAGTCACAAAAATTCAATGATGATTCTTTATTCATTGGACCGATCGAATGTTGATGACGTCAGGAATTCACATTTGGGATCTACATAGTTTAATGTTCTTTCCTTCGCTTCCAAAGCACCCTGACTGTAACTCAACCCAACTCAACTGCTCTTAATTATTCAACTCCCGACTCTGCAACTCTACTGAACTGACTAACTCTAGCTCCTATATTGAGAATCCCTCTCTGTTATGACGTCAGAAGTGTGTTTTCCAAATGTGACCAATTCACGTGGCTATACACACGCTTTTGACAACAAAAGAACTCTCAACATATGACTCTAACCTATTTTTTAACAATATATTTTTAATTTGTATTGTTCATTCTTTTTGGCTGACCTTTTTAATATTCCGAGCAAAACAGAATGAACAATCAATTCTTTTTACTATATAAACAATATCTAACGATTTCTAATAGAATTTATCAATAAAATAAATTCTGACATTCCAATTCTTAACTTTCTTTACATTCGAGTCTCGGTTTATCCTAATCTCATTTTCACTTATCTAATGTTTTCTTGTAACATCGGGAGCTTCTTTGTTCTTCTCATGTATTCTTTTTTAATCATCTTTTAACTTGATGCAGTTCACTTCCATGATGTCTTGGTATTTATAGCTCTTACGTTCACCAAATGCTGTAATTTCTGTCGTTTGCATTTATTACAGGCGACTCGTAAACATATGTTTATAAGAATTTCAGGAGGAGAAAAATCTCCACATGTCCATACTGCATTACGTCCCAGATGAAAGAGGGTGATATAGAAAGAGGAGAAAGGAAGTCGATATTGCTACCTATTAGTTTCAACATACAACTCTGGAAATAAGGGGCAATAACCATATATGTCTCAAACTTAGGGGTGTTGTGCATTGTGTCTGTGTGTGCACTGGGTGCGGGTGAGTCTGAATAGTAGTTCGACAAGCATCCCTATATTCACGAGTAAGGTTAATGTTGTGTCAGCATTTAAGCCATGGGCGTGACCGTGGCATCACGGAATGAAATGCATATATATTCATTAAGATCGAAGGAAGAAGAAAAGAAAAAGAAAATTGCGATTTGGAAGGCATGCTTGACAATCATGCGATTCTCCTCCTCCTACCCCTTTGAAAGCAAGCCGGCCGACTTGTAGATCCTAAGGAGAATTACTGCAACACGACAACTGATTGTAGCAAAAGTCAAAGGACTGTTATCTGATCAGGAAAGGGAAAGAAAGAGAGAAGGTATTATGCCATGTTGTAAATACATGTCGGCAACTTGTGTGTGAAACCGAACGAAAAAATAAATAACTTTTTCTTTCACCAGAAAATTTCTATTTTCTTTGTCAGTCTGTGCATACAACGTTTGGTCCATTTAAAAACTGATATCAACGCTATACTTGGATGAGTTTATCTGTTTGAACTTCCATGTCCAAAAGGATTTTGTGATTTGTGCTTTCCAATACTGTTTGTGTCTGAACCGTTTGTCTGCAATTCACTTTTTACATGGTTTACTGTTTTGTTGCTTTGTCCACAGAGTCTACATTTACTGTATTCCTTAGTTTCATCTATTTTAGCTTTAAGGTAGTTATAATCGCATTGTTATGTACGGCTGTCAGTAGCATTTCTGTTTTTCTCTTCAACTGGTTTTTCATGTCTATGTCCAGATGTTTTTGTGATTCTCTTCTCTTATCATTCTTACAAATCGTCCACATAACTGTTTCTCTTCGCATTTTTATTTCTTGTCTTTTTATGTCTGGTTTCGTTGTTTCTTGTATTGTTTATTTTTATTATATTTCTTGTTGTGGTTAGGATTAGGGTTAGTATTTCTATGTTCTGCGTTTTATATTTTTCCAAGTCTTTTCATGACTTACACACAGTCTTCTATACTCCTCAGTCCTGTTCTCCCTATGTTTCTTTTCATGTACAGTCGGCCAGCATCATTTTTTTTGGGTGGAGTGCATTGTAGATGGTCTTTAGTTTCCTAGTCTTCTGGTCAAGATGCTTAAATTCTTCTTTGCTCCAGCCCATGAATAATCCAAAGTATCTTATTAGTGATACTGTCCAACTGTTTATTCCTTTACGTATATTCATTATACTAGATATATTTATTATACTAGATATATTTATTATACTAGATAGTTTTGTTTCTAAGAGTTTTCTTCTTCTTTTTCATTCTTCTCCAAGTTTCTCTTTCGTTATGGTTTAAACTTGATACTCTGTTGTCTAAACTTCCAACTCCACACTCTGTTATGAAAGCTTCCAACTCCAAAACTCGCCACTCTTTTAAGTTGTATGTACATAGCACACCTTCTAACACGTCCCCTGTTCGCTTCACGCCCGTTTTTGTTCACCTGTCTCGGGTGTTGCCATTTCAGCCTTTCTCTCCTTTTTTTTTTTTTTTTTGTTGTTTACATGACCAACTCTTTGAAGCATGAACACATGCTACCCAAGTAAGTTATGGTTTTCTCTACATTTCTGTAGATTTGATGGTGTCTACTTTGAGAATTTTAGGTATCACGTTCACCGAGAATCCCCATCTCTTCTTAGTTGAGCAGTTCCATGCCCTCCGATGTCTTCAGTTTCCTCCTTTTTATCTTTAACAGTGCACACATTTCCATTGTGAAATCCATTTGAATGTCTTGGACAAATATTCAGGTCGTGTTTTTCTGCCTTTTCCAGTTTTGTTTTACATTTTGCAAATACCTCCAGGTCGTCCACGTCCATGACATGGTCTATTTTTTTTTGTTCTGTGCCTGTAAACTTGTATCTGGTTTCATATTTCCTAAGTATGTAATTGAGTGGCATCATGGCTATGATAAACAGCAATAGTCATAGAAAGTCTCCTTAGAAGATACCTCTCTGTATTTGTATCTCTGTCACGTATTGTCCTCTAGTTGTTACTGCTAGTCTCCATGTTACTATTGCTTTTTTTTATAATAATCTTATCGGATATCTTTAAGTTGTCAATTATCCATGCTTAAAGGATTCTGTCGTAGGCTTTCTTGTAGTCAACCAATATTCTTACTATGTTATTTTTCCAGCTTTTTTATTCAGAATCTTTTAACCTATGCATCACAGGTGCGCCCCTATATTTGCCCCTATATTTTCTTTCCAGCATCCTTTTTGTTTTATATATATATTATTCCTTAATTGGAATTTTATTTTGAGATGAGCATTTTTATGTTAATTTTATTTTTATTTCGGACTATTAGTCTCATCTTTATTAGTTGTTGTTTTTTTTTTTTAATCTTTTTATTGGTTCACAACGTTTCGGCCAACTTCCTCTGGCCTTCGTCAGGTGGTAACCGCGACGGATAGGAACTTCGAATCTCCTAACTGCATTCTCAGCCATCACTGCCATCCGTAGTTGTTGTCGTCTCACCACATTTTTGACCAATTACCTCTGGCACGCTTTGGGTGGGATTGAAACCGCTATCTTCAGACAATGTTCATCTGGAACTGTAGAGATTCAACGTCTCTATCAACTGCGCCACGAGCCCCGAAGGGCGATCAAGGTTGGATTCTTTGATCTTATAAATCCACATTTATTTATTATCTGATCTTCCATAGTCGGGTCCGTACCGATTGGTATATATATATATTATTCCTTAATTGGAAATTTATTTTGAGATGAGCATTTTTATGTTAATTTTATTTTTATTTCAGACTATTAGTCTCATCTTTATTAGTTGTTGTTTTTTTTTTTTAATCTTTTTATTGGTTCACAACGTTTCGGCCAACTTCCTCTGGTCTTCGGGGCCCGTGGCGTAGTTGATAGAGACGTTGAATCTCTACGGTTCCAGATGAACATTGTCTGAAGATAGCGGTTTCAATCCCACCCAAAGCGTGCCAGAGGTAATTGGTCAAAAATGTGGTGAGACGACAACAACTACGGATGGCAGTGATGGCTGAGAATGCAGTTAGAAGATTCGAAGTTCCTATCCGTCGCGGTTACCACCTGACGAAGGCCAGAGGAAGTTGGCCGAAACGTTGTGAACCAATAAAAAAGATTAAAAAAATAAAACAACAACTAATAAAGATGAGACTAATAGTCCGAAATAAAAATAAAATTAACATCCTTTTTGTTCTTCATCAGTAGTCCACGATTTTTAAGTGAGTAATATATGTTCTCTCGGTTGTGTCGTAAGGATTTTCTACATGGTTGATAAACATATGATTTTTCTGTAATTGGTTGGGGTCGTTTCCTTTTGGTGTCTTTCTAGGTTAACGCAGTTCTTTATTTGGTTATCCATTCTAGTATATCTGTTTTGCAGATATATCATTTCAGTTTTTATATTAGTCCTTTTTTATGTAGGGTTGTGAATTTTTAAAACTAGTATGCATTTATTCCATGGTTCTTTCTAGTTTGCCATTTTCCTTGGGGTTGTCTCGAGCGTTTCTGTAGGAAAAATTGTGGTGTGGCTGCAGTCATGGAAGCGGACTGCTAAGGGTGGCATGTGCGAACTCGAAACCCAACCGACGAGACACGAAAAGGCGACAAATTATCAGGTTCGATCGCGTCTTAATTTGCATGAACGAGACAATATAAGGCCGGCAGTGAAGAGATTGGGATCGAGTTGAGTCCTCAAAAACCGGACTGAACATTTTAGAACGGATGTTGTATAATAAGGGGACAGGCTGAAGAAATCGGAGAGGCAAGCCAAGAACGTGATATGAGGGTCACGTTTCAACCATGACAACATGGAATGTTGCACGAGCGTCACCTGAGCTAGTGACACACATTTTGGAACTCGGTTATGTTTCAAGGCCAAACAAACAAAAGGAAATTGGCCTACAATCGAAAATAATAACATCAACAAATATTTCATAACCAGATCGGAATGCAGTTGACATTCGCAGCTGGCTAGAGAAACGTGACCGATATCAATATAAACAAAGATGTTTTGGTTTTCAAGAGAGAGAAGCGGCCGACGCGGTGAGATCAAGTCTGTCATCTGTCAACACCCCCCCGCCACGCCACCTATCTCTAACAACACTCTCTCTCCTCGCTAGTGGAGTCAATGACAACCGACAAAAGTGTAAAGAAAGATTGTTGAAAATAAACTCGAATTCTTTTGTAAACAGTCGAGTCTTTTAGTTGTCATTCAAAATATACACTCGTCGGTAAACTTGTCCGGCGACCATTTTGTCCACGCAGTTATATAGACTGAGTGCACACAACACAACACGGAGAATGTTGCCAAGAATCCAGTCCAGGTTATTTTTTCTATTAGAGTTTCTTCATTAATTTCTGTTTTTGTACCTTCTTCGATGTCCTGAAGTTCTTTTTTCATGCTTTGCAGCCATTTGCCATTTCTGTTGTGCTCTTGTAGTTGTTTCCATATCTTGTTCCAGACTTGTTTTGTTTCTGTCGGGTTCAATTGTTCTGTTTTTCTATTCCTCTATTTATTCACATCACTCAACAGTTATATGTTCTTTTTTCTTACCAACGGATGATTGTTGCTGATAATCTATTTCAGTCTTTTTTTTTTGTCCAGATTGGTTTTCCCTTTTCTTAAAAATAGTATCTGCAAAAAACATATCAAAGTCAAAACCAAATTCTAGGATTTTTTTTCCTTGTTCTGTATTCTTATCATTATCACCATTTCCTCCATTAACACCCTCAAAACCACCAAATGTCTGTAGAATCGAACAATATTTATTGATTATATTCTTGAGTAAAAACGTAGAAAAGAAGAAGAGGGTGAGTCGTAAAATGTGTGCATATATAGGGATGGAGATGAAAAGTTAGGCAGTCCTGTGGCAGGAGAAAAGAGGTCATGTATGTGCGTTGAAGTTAGGGTTTGACGGTAGCCATGATGGATTCTTGGTCTTCTCTTCTTAGTCGACCCTTGTGCCAAAGCCTCGGCACAAAGTTCTGTTGCGACTCAGTGAAGTGTGTTGTCAGTACTGAGAGCCAGATGAGAACAGTAGTTCGAAAGATCGAAATAATACAAATAATCAACCCTCATCTAAAAAATTTAGAAACGATATAAGTTTTATTCCAAAATATAAACTACCCCCCTCTCCCCACTCTATCTCTGTCTGTCTGTCTGTCTCTCTCTCTCTCTCTTTCTCTCTCTCTCTCTCTCTCTCTCTCCAATGATTCTGTAAATAAAGCATCTGTGTGTGTGTAAATACTATTTCAATAACAAAATATTAAAAACAAAATTTTCTTCCCTTTGTTTTTTTATTGTCATTTATAACCTTCTTTATTTGCTTACAAGCATCAAACATTAAAAATAAACGTATGTGATTATTCTTTCCTCTCTCTCTCTCTCTCTCTCTCTCTCTCTCTCTCTCTCTCTCTCTCTCTCTCTCTCTCTCGCTAGCATTACGATTAAGATTGAACTCATTAAATTGAAATTTGCACACATGATTATTGAAGCGAGTCGGAAACACTTACGTTCACTTTTATTACGAAAATCGTTCCAAAAGTAAAACGTCCTATATCTTTAAATCAAAAAGTTGAAGAGCTACGAAGACGTGATTAGTACCATTAAAACAAACGGCCTTTTGTGCTCCAGAATTTCTTTTCCTACATAGTCACCAGCATTCTCAAAGCACTTTTGCCAGGAATTCAATGACGCATCTTTGCTTCTGACGCACGTCCACGACAGGGGGTTACTTTCTTCGAGTCCCACATCGTCAATATCTGCAACAGAGAGATGAAACTTTCAGGTCATAAATGCATCAATTTAGTCATCATAACAATGCAATTTGCAATCCTCTCTAATCTATTTGGACGGAATAAAAAAAGTAGGAGCCATTACTTTTGGAACACCCTTCATATATAAATGACAATAATATCATAGGCAAATTTAATGATAGTAAATTATTACTGAACGCTAGATTGTAAACAGAAAAATATATCGTTATTCTTGATTTATTTATTTCGTATCAAGAAATGTGGTCAAATAAACACCGTACAATTTTTCTTTTTTATCTTCCAGTTTTTGCCAATTAAGATTTATCAGAAAGGAAATTGTCCAATCAGTCCACTTTGATGCATACAGCCTGATTTCTACACATAGATATGTCAATGTCAATTGAGCATTCAAACCAACACAAAGACTATAAAGACGTGTATTCATATATATATGAATATATATATATATATATATATTCATATATATATGAATATATATATATATATATATATATATATTCATATATATATGAATATATATATATATATATATATATATTCATAGATCTATGACTTCATATACATACGTATCCATACGTACCATATATATATAATCGTGTTGACACACCGGTTCTCTTCAGATCACCGAAGTTAAGCAACTTTGAGCCTGGTTAGTACTAGATGGGTGACCATTTTGGAATTCTAGGCGCTGTATGTGCTCTCCGCTTATCTTTTGTTTCCAGTCGTCCTGTACATACACTTCACTTGCCACTGGAATTTAACAATGTCGACTCAAGAGAGGTGTGGTTGGAGATTGCGCACCTTCTGCTACAATTATTTCATGCGCAGGCACCCCTTCATGGGTATCCATAGTCTGTTAAAGACTGAAGGAGCCCCTATATATATATATATATATATATATATATATATATATATATATATATATATATATACATATATATATATATATCCATAGATGTATGTATTCATACGTACCATAGACGTATGTATTTATATATATATTTGAATATATATATATATATATATATATATATATATATATATATATTCATAGATGTATGTATTCATATATATATGAATATATATATATATATATATATATATATATATATATATAGATGTATGACTTTATAGACGCACATATTCATACGTATCATAGACGTATGTATTCATATTCATTAAAGACATATATATTCAAAATGTATGTATTCATAGACTTATGCATTCATAGACGTGTGTATACATACGTATCATAGACGTATGCATTCATAGACGTGTGTATTCATACGTATCATAGACATATGTATACATAGACGTGTGTATTCATACGTATCATAGACGTATGTATTTACATTCATAAAGACATAGACGCATATGTCTAGATACATTTCATTCAAATATAGTTATACGAAAACAGTTGTTTTACCATATCACAGCTCTTCAGTGTGGTCAAATATGGTAACTGCTTCCAGCTTAGATTCAACAGCTCTCTACCCAAGTTAAATGGGAATACTTCTTAATGGTACCCCCCCCCCTTTCTTCATATTGAATGGATTCTTCTATCTTTATAAGGTACTCTGGATGGGACAAAAATTTTACTCAGTTTTGTTATTTTGCAAACCATGAATAAATGTGTCCGTGTGTGTGTGTGTGTGTGTGTGTGTGTGTGTGTGTGTGTGTGTGTTTAACCGAAAGGATAGTTCACTAACAGTACGAATGGAATAGGTTCTTATATCTCTAAAAGGTACTTTGGATGAGACAAAAATTTCCCCAGTTTAGAAGGATTTCTCCTCCTCTGATTTAAAACAGAACAGATACTACACATTTATCCTGTCTGGATACTAAATAAAAATCTGATTTGTTGATTTACCTGCGTCCCACGAGGGTCGAATGTGGCACAAGACTGAGGGGAGGTGACCATCTTTGAATGCTGCAATAGCATGCATGCCAGTTACAAATTATTTACAAAAATAGCCTAGTTCAGACGCATCAGCATTTCCTGGCAGAAACACCTCAGGCAACTGGTAATAAACAAATTCGTTCTTCTGGATGAGGAGGTAATACCTGGGAGGATGACATCTGAGACCGCACAGAACAGATTTCACATTTTAATCATAGACAGAAGGCCAAATATAAACGGTGTAGTTGACAGATTTTCGATAAATACAAGCAGAAACGAATTCTCGTGGCTGGAGAGTTTGAAATACACTTCCTTCCTGGCATGTCCAATCAGAAACCAGCTTTCAGTCACGTGACTGAGTTTATAAAACGTTAAACCGGCAAACACAATCTCTCTCTTTCTTCCCAGATCTTGGACAGACAACAACTCCATGTGGGAAGGACCTGTCGCCCCCAACTTCTCTCTCGGGACACACAAAAGAACTTACCCAGCCAAGAGCCTCGGGGTTCAACTATGACGTGAAAACAAACAAGTCAACATGGCTATATCTGCATGCGGTACACACGCTTTCTCTCTCTTTATCACAGGACTCTCAAATCTTTCCCCCCCCCCACCCATCCATGGATGCACGCTCCTACTATTAACTTCTAGAAAAAAAAATTGTGATGAAAAAAAAGTTATGACAATAAAAAATTTGTGATGAAAAGTCATTATTTAAAGTTATATTTGGAGAAAACCCAAATAATAATTATTCCATTCAAAGAAAAAGATGGTGACAATGTCACTATTTAATGATGGTTATATTTGGAGAAAACAAAATCCAAATGTCTCCTATATTTATTGATAACTAGCGGGGGTACCCGGTGTTGCCCGAGTGTTTGTTTCCGGGACGGGGGGGGGAGTTTTAAAAAATGTTATGGTAGGTAAGTAGGAAGGATCAAACCCGGAGTCATGAGTAAAAGTAGGAAAATAAAGTGTGAAAAAAAAAAAAGATCTGCAACGTTAACAGTTCGGCCACCAAGAAAAGTCCATTCCAGTTGTTTAGGAAAAAAAAAAAAAAAAAAAAAAAACGACTACGGTAGGTCGGCGCGAACATGAAAATATAATGTGAATTGTCCAGCACACTAACCACTACGCCACAGAGCACTGCAGCTTAGTTTAGTGATTTTAAATAACTTCACATGAAAGAACTACGAAGCCAAACCGGTGTTCTCTTTTCAACTGTTCCTTGTGAACGATCCCCAAACGGTGTTAAGTGGTGGCAGGGGGAGGAGGAGTTTATTAGAGAGAAAATATTTTACCACTTCCATTGATCTTAACCGATTTTGGCTGTGACTTCTCAGCAGAAAAAGTATAGAAATCTAAGATTATCGAGGAATTTGAGAAATAATAAGCCTATAACACACCTCAGATATTGTTCTGCCGTTTGTGCATATTATATTTGCATGAAATATCTTGATTTTTAATCCTATTAAGGTCAAAATCCGACGGGAAAAAATGAGTTCATTTTATTTATATAGAGAAGAGATAATAGAAAATATTCCAAATATTTTGTATTTCAACCAGAGTGGCTAATTATTTAAAAGTGTCATTGAATTAAAATTCGTTTATGCATTCGTTTATGAATTATAAGGAAAAAAATAAAATAAAATATGATGTCTTTGTATATTTAATTTAACGTCTGCAACCCAGAAATGTTTATTTCTTTGCTAAAGAAAAGTAGAAATTATTTTTAAATATTTATATAATATTATTAGGTTAGGATATAAATATTTTCATTTTCTGAGCATCAAGTAATATTTTATTATTTATTAATTGAGAAAAAAGAAGAAACAAGAAAAAAAAAATGAAGAAACGTGTGAACCTGAGGTTTACTTAAGATTTCAAGTAACTCTTTCGATTAAGAACCGTTTCCTTGAATTTGTCCTTAGTCGTGCAAGATTTCCATAAAAAACTGTTTCACTGAATTTTGCCCCCAGTCGTGCAAGATTTCCAACAACAACAAAAAAAAGAATTCCTTTAAAAAAATACTTATTGTCTGCCAATGAGAACTTTTGAATAAATTTTATTTTAAAAAAATCACACACAAGACAATTTTCTCTTAAAAAATTATGTTATTATAAAGTTTCAACTGTAAGTATTATGTTAAGTTTTTTTTTTTTACAAATGACATATGAACAAATATGCATTTTCAATCCGTTTTTAATTTTTTTGTTTACAAGCTATTTTGCCATTTATTATATTTTAAAATTATTATAAAGAAAAGAGCACACAGACTTGTTGCAAAACACGAAAATATTTTTTTCAATTGTTAAGCAAAAAAAAAAAAAAATTGTCAGAACTCCTTCTAGGGAACTCCACAATTCGTACCAACTTTCTTTCTCTATATCTTTATCTCTCTATCTCTTTATCTCTCTATCTCTTTATCTCTCTATCTGTCTTGTCAAAGCCTCAACTGACTGTTCTGGTGCTTCCAGATCAGGCTGTCTGAAGACACTGGCTTCCTGAATTACATGCACAAAATATTGATGTTATTGTTTTTTTTTTCTCTTTTCCTTTACAAAACTCAATCATGTCCTGCAAAGCCAAAAACAAAACAATTTTGTGGTACAAAGCAACCAAACTAAACTTCAGGAATAAGTATTTATTTTGTCGGAAATTTAAAACAGAATCGGAAAATTTTTTTAAATCATCTCATCAATAATATGTGTGTATGTGTGTGTGTGTGTGTGCGTGCGTGCATATATATATATATATATATATATATATATATATATATATATATATATATATATATATATATATATATATATATATAAAGTGATGGTTGTGTAGTTCCAACGACAGAAAAAAATGTATATTTAAAAGAGTGTAGCCATCAACAATTGTCGGTTTTTCAGACTTTTATCATTTTTTAATATTTTAAAATATTTTTATAATGCGTTTCAAGCCTTGTTCAGCTCTCTTCAGATATTTTATATAAAGTTTTTTTAAGGTAATGTCTTTTTGGAAAGTCTGAAAAACCTACAATTGTTGATGGCTACACTCTTTTAAATATATATATATATATATATATATATATATATATATATATATATATAACTACTTAATTTACTCACATAAAATTAATATACGAAAGTATAGATTTATGCGTAAACTTTAAGTATTTACTTCAAAAGTGCTCAATACGTAGGTAGAGCTAGTTAGTAATTTATAAAATTGATCGCTTAATCGCCATATATATTTTATAAATTACTATATATATATATATATATATATATATATATATATATATATATATATATATATATACAGTGATGATCATATTTATTGGCACGGTAAAATAAAAGTTAAATTTTGTCTAATAAATTCTAAAAAAGGGATTAAATTAAAGAAAATAACAAAGTATATTATGTATTTTTAACTGGCCTTTCCGATGCAGCAATCGGATTTTAGAAAAAATAAATAACAAAGGAACAACAAACATAATTGCAAAAAACCCTTGTTCAAAATTATTGGCACGGCTTTGTTTTTCTTTTAGTATCAGTATAATATCAATCAATTTCCGGTTTACGTGCTTTCTGAACTTTTTTATAGCCATATTATGCTTGTTTAACGCTAATTCAGTGAATAATTTTTTTCAGATAATTTTTAGATAGCGATTTATTTAAACTATTATAAGTGACTAAATTATAATTTTCAATCGCCATGGTTAAAACTAAGGAACACAGCGAAGACGTCAGGAAGCTTGTTGTAGCATGCCATACCAATGGGGAGGGCTATGATAAGATTTCAAAGAAGCTAAACCTTCCCAAATCCACTGTTAGAGCCATAATAAACAAGTTCAAATCGCAAGGCCACGTTATGAGTTTAGAGGGTAGAGGGAGAAAAAGGATTCTTTCCCCAAGAGATGAACGGAAAATTGTTCGACAAGTAAAACAAAACCCAAGGATCTCTGTTGGGGAGATTGTTGATGAACAGAGCACCTCTGGAGTGAATGTATCTCGACATACAGTTGGTAGAGTTTTGAAGAGAGCTGGTTTAAAAGCATGTCGTCCGAGAAAGACTCCCTTATTGAAGCCTATGCACCTGAAAGCAAGGCTAGCCTTTGCAAAACGTCATATTGATAAAGATGTTGCATTCTGGAAACGTGTTCTATGGACTGACGAAACGAAAATAGAGTTATTTGGCCATAATAAAGTGTCTTATATTTACAGAAAATCTGGTGAAGCTTTCCTGCCTAAGAACACCATACCCACAGTGAAGCACGGTGGAGGCAGTTTGATGTTTTGGGGATCCTTTGCTGCCTCTGGACCAGGGCGACTTGTTAAGGTCACAGGTAGCATAAAAAAGGAAGATTATATTAAAATATTGGATGAAAACCTGAAAGACTCTGCTAAAGAGCTCTCACTTGGTCGTCGTTGGTGGTTCATGCAAGATAATGACCCAAAGCATTCGGCTAAACTGACTAAGAAATGGCTTGTGGACAATCATATTAATGTTTTGGAGTGGCCATCACAAAGCCCAGACCTTAATCCAATTGAAAATTTATGGAGAACATTAAAATTGAGGGTAATGCAAAGGAAGCCTAAGAATCTTATTCAATTGGAGGATTATTGTCAGGAAGAGTGGGCTAAAATTACTACTGAAGAGTGCAACAACTTGGTTGTAAACTATGAAAAGCGACTGAGGAAGGTAATCAAGGCCAAAGGCTATACAATTGATTATTAAATAAATCGTGCCAATAATTTTGAACAAGGGTTTTTTGCAATTATGTTTGTTGTTCCTTTGTTATTTATTTTTTCTAAAATCCGATTGCTGCATCGGAAAGGCCAGTTAAAAATACATAATATACTTTGTTATTTTCTTTAATTTAATCCCTTTTTTAGAATTTATTAGACAAAATTTAACTTTTATTTTACCGTGCCAATAAATATGATCATCACTGTATATATATATATATATATATATATATATATATATATATATATATTAGTTTATCAAGTAGAGCTGGCCTAGTTGCCATTTCTGTGATGGCAATGGCTTTTTTTTAAATACAGGCTAAATAGTTAATTTTGTTTTGATATAGACGTTTGGTTTCCAAAATTATTGTATTAGGCATTAAATAACCTGAAAGGGGTTGATCTGCCATAAAACCAAACAACCAAACAACCAACCGACTGACTGTCCTCTCTTACTCGTCCTTCTCGTAGCCGGTATTCTTCCTCATATGCAAATTAATGCCACGCGTATATAATGAATTTACAAACTCACGTTTTTCTTTTCTTCTTTTTCCTTTTCATGGCGGTTAAAACAGCCGAGATACCGCTTGTGAATAGTTCCTTCTATTACATATTTTTATTTGCCTTTACAGTTTAGACCAAAACTATATAATTGTAAGCTCTTGTGTTTTTATGATAGTCTGTATTGAATAACATTCATGAAAATTTGGTTTTTCTATTTAGTCTTATTTTATTTGGATGTTAATATTTTTTCATGAAATGCTGCATAAAATCTTTCTTAATTAAGTAGATGATAGGAGAACAAAAAAAAATCAATATAATCTATAAATCAATCAGTAAAAAAAAAAGAAGGCTAATTCATAATTTTTTAAGATAACTCAACCAGGAAATTAAATTTGAAGATGAAGATAATCTTACAGTAATGTAAGCATCAACATCTTCCGCGTGGAAGGAGATGAGAAGAATGTAGAAGTTGTGATGTAGACTAGAAACTATTCAAGGAAGATGGAGATTTGAAAGGTTAAGTAAACACTGGTACGAAATAGAAAGAAAAACCTGAACACAGTTTTTAGGACTTTTTTTTAAGTCTTAAAAAATATCTTCAATTACAGAATCAGTCTTATGACGTAATACTAAAGGTTATCGTTTGGCAAACAGTTAAATGCTGATTTTATAAAAAGGTAAAACAATTAAAGATAATAAGATTGAAGCAAACTTAATAAAACGAATGTGTTCACAATTACCTCCCTTGTTGGAAATTATTCGTCCTAAGAACTATTCAATATATAGATAACTATAGTTGTATGTGCTTACACTCATCATCATAATATCGTATGAATCCGAAGATTTTATTGTTGGTATTGGTTTCCCCGATATTTTTCAGTCAAGTTTTTTTTTTCTAGAAAGACGTAGGGTATACGAGGATTCACGTGAAGGTTGTCAACATCTTAAGTGAAAGTGATTTTGTGGAACAAACTGGATTCGGACTTATAACACACAGGTCGTCAGTCTGTTTCGTGAACTACTTGACCATCATCATCTCCCGGTGCTTGTATTAAACCATCATAAGCTGAATTAAGCTTCATGAAATCTTTTACTCTCTTATATTTAAATATGTTTGATGTTAGTTTAGGAATCTTAAAATATTGGGTCGGACAAAACATTTGTTCATTTTTGGTCCCCCGACAAAAGGAGGGTGGACCTGTAAATTCACCCTTGTCCGTTCGTCCGTTCGTCTGTCCGCACTTTTCTCAATAACTACGCCTTGGAATTTTTTGAAATTTTGCGCAAACATTAAACATGATATGAGTAAAAAAGTAGCTGAACGGATTTTCCGGGAAAACTCTGGTTGCCCCCCCCCTAGGGGTGCCTTTTGAGTTAAAATGGCTAAAATTGACACTTGTGTGCTTATTAAAAAAATATTGATGCCTTGGATTGTTATAAAACCTGCTGAAAAGTTGTAACTGATTTCTATATATTTTGTTTGTCTATAACTCTTGGGTGTGCCCCAGGGGCTCTTTTAGGGCTAATAAAAACACTCCATTTTTGGGACTATTTAACCATATTTGTCCAAAATTTTCTGTGTATGTCTATTTAGCAGTTTTGCATGGTACTGAACTCAAATTTAAATATGTTAAGGCCTTGGGGACTTTTGGGAATAAATGGGGGGGCGAGTGGAGGCAAATGATGGACTTAGTCATTTCTTTTTTTTTTTTGCATGGTGCAGAACTCAAATTTACATATGTTAAGGCCTAAAACTGCACCATTTATTCATTTTCACCAGGATTTGATGTCCCCAGGGGACTTTTGGGGCTAAATGGGGGGGGGGATACTGAACTTAGTCATTTTTTCGTGCCTCGTTCACTGTGCACTCATGGGGGACCATACATACTTCACTTGTTTTTAATGTCATATTTCCATCCTACTAATTTTATATTCCTACTAAACATTTTAGCTTGTGAAAAAACAGGAAAAAGTTATAATCTATTGATTTAGAATGCGTTTTTTTATGCCAACCATTTAGAGTAAATCTGGTGACTAATCCCTATTAATCCCTAACTGTGCATCAAATGCGTACCACAATAATTACGTCACACAACCTTATCATAACAAAGGTTCATGCCAAAATTTTTAGCTAGATCGGCCCAGATGTTTCCGAAAAAGGTGGGACGGACAGAGAGACAAACAGACAGACTAATTAAGAGAAATATAGCATAGATTCTTCAAATCCTGTATTTGGTGTAACAAACTATGTAAGTATGTAAAAAGCCTTGGTGTAGAGGAGTTCTTACATTTTTGCTTGTATTTCAGGCTTTGAAATGAAAGATTAACTGACATCTGACGCAGAGAAAAGGAAAAAAGTACTTGTGCACTTTTGCTGCCGCACTATTTTAAAATAGTTCTTTCAACCTTCACGATATCTTTTTTTTTATTATTAAATTGATAGGTGGAAGCACAGAATATTTACAAAACACCCTCTCCCCATGTTAAGAATGGCTTTCAAAATAATAGTTATTATTTCAGTTCATGTATCTGGGGAGAATGCTGTTACAGAACAGTTATACTCGTAATGGTTTGCTTGGTTCCAAAAAGGACATTTTTTTAGTGTGAGATGCTATTCGTTCTGGCCGGCTAAAGATGATTAACAGTTATCAAGTGAAAGCCGGGTTGAACAGGATTGCCGTTTGACAACCAGGCGAATTGCAGACATTCTTAAGCTTTCCTAATCGAGCATAGAAAATGGATTGCATTAATATCTGCTTTAAAAGAACGAACAGATATTTTAGTAACCCAAAGTTCAGAAAAATATATCAACTATCAATTGGATATTGAATTTTCTTTTCTAAAATTCAACTGCTAATATACGGACATCTGTAAGCTTATGGGGTGTAATTATGATAACTATGTTGAGTGAGTTTGAAAAAAATGTATGTCTGGTTTCAATATGTTAGAAAGTTAAGACTCAGATTTAATTAACAATTCCACAAATAGTTAAGACTAGCACACCGCCAGCGTTGCCCGGTCGTAAAATACATTTAAATATGATATTTTAATCTATGCAGCTTTCGTATCGTTTACTAAATAGCCAACTGTCTATTGATTATTATATTGTACCCAATATATAGTAGTGATTTCAAAAGTTGAAAAAAATATGGTTAGGGCGCCATCAGTTAGAATCGAAACCAAAACATTTAGCTCTCAAGCATTCTTTGTTATACCTGAGCCCATATGCACATCAAAACTTAAAAAAATTAACGTACTTAAACATATAAATGCATATTTGCATTTTGGTAGAGAGCCTACATAAGTCGTCTGCAAAGTTCCAATTTTTCAGTTTTGACTCCTTAGCAGTTGTTTATTTATTACCGGCTAAAAACAAATCGAAACATATCAAGTTTCAAGCGTGTAGACTAAAAATTGATAGAGTAGTTTGGTGGAGACCGTTCTGCACACACAGACACACACACTTACACACACATACACATACATTTCACTTTTATAATATACTAGTAAGGAAACATGATATTGCCTGGGATTGAATGATGATCAACGAATGTTTCTCACTCCAATGTTTTTATTGTCATTGAAATTGGTAAAATCGATCATTTTTCAATCAAATCGATTGATTGTTTGGTCTAGTTGAGGAAGCTTCAGTGACTTAGTCCACAATAAATTGTAGTCTACATTGCACTATAAAGAACCTACTACTGATTTTATAAAATTATTTTCTTGAATCTCAAGTTTAAAATGCAAAAGTCACATATCATGGTTCACTTGTGCTATAAACAGAAACATTTATTTCGAACGCGCCTCTATCATATCAAAGAACCTACTGATGATTTTATATGCCTGGCTTTTCTGCTTGTGCGGTGATGATGGCTTTAATTTAAGTTTAAAATGAAAAAGTCAAGTATCATGATCTAATTTTGCTTTAAACAGAAACATTCATTTTGAACGCGCCCTTGTCATATCAAAGAACCTACTGTTGAGTTTATATGTCGGGACTTTCTGCTGGTGTGGTTATAAAACTTCTCAAATGCACTTGTGATGTTAGCTTGTATAAAGTAAAAATCGCCTATTCCTTCTTTCATTGGATTATTTTGATTATTGAAACCTATCAAAGGCATTCTGGTGCCAGACCTATCTAAGAACACTGCTAGATACATAAAGTACATTTGTGTGAAACTTCATAAAAATCGGCCCAGCCGTTTTAGAGTCCATAGGAACTTTCTCTCTCTCTCTCTCACACACACGCACACGCACACACACACGCACTCTCTCTCTCTCTTTCTCACACACACACACACTCTTTTCTCTCTCTCTTTCTCTCTCTCACACGCACACGCACACACACATACACATATACACACATACACACATACACACTCACGCACAAAGTTCCTTTTATATAATATATATATATATATATATATATATATATATGTATAGATAGATAGATAGATAGATAGATAGATCAAAAAGTCATGCGTGACAGGGTTTGATGCACACCACAATTTCATTAGGCATGGTGTCACTAATTATAATAGAATAGGTAAGAACAAACCCACTAAAAGAAACAATATCTTTGCCATTTCTTTATCAAGACAGTGTACAGCAAGAAATGTTAGATTCTTGTAATGGAAGAAAAATATATAAAGTCTGTTAATCGATTAAGTGAAATTTTTAATGGAATAAAGAATGTAAAACCAAAAAATCGATTAGCTGAATCTTTACTTGTATAACCTTCGGGAAAACACATTTCTCGAGTGTGATGCACTGTCTACTTGTTAAAATAAGCTGCTAGCACCATAAGTTTGAGGCAAGTAATCCTATTCCTTAACTAAGAAATGTAATTCTACAACCAAAAACGATGTCTTTCCTTTCTAAAAACGTTGTTGCTTTTCAGAAATACTATTCCGGGCAACAGTGTACAGTTATTGATTAATAAAACGTTCTTTAACTGAACCTAAATAATTGTCCACAAATAAAGACGTAGATGTCACAAGACGCGACGATTAAGAATATTAAAGGTAGTATTGAAACTATCTTGATAATTCCTAGATCATTTGTAGACATATCTGCAGACGACACCACAATCTATGACAACGCTTCAAACACCGGCAATGACCAGGATTTTTCCGGTTCTCTCTTTTCTGATCTTGAGCACATGGTGAAATAGAAAAAAGGGTGGCTGGTTAATTTTAATGCATGTAAAACCAATCTTCACTCTTTTCACCATAATCGCTCTAATCTCCATCACGTCCTAATTGAAATGAATGGCACTCGTCTTTGGGAAGCACCATGTCTTGATAAGCTTCTGGAACTGACCTTCACTCCTGACTTGAAAATCGAACACATATATCAAATCTGTTGCCAAGGTTGCTGGAAAAATGGTTGGAGCATTCTACTGCTCCAGTAGGTACTGTCGATGCAATCATCTATTTGTATAAGAGCCAAGTACATCCTAAAATGAAGTAGTTGCCACATCTGGGCTGGAGCTCCTTGGCACGCTCTATCCTGCCTAGAGTTCAAAACCAGCTTTAAAATCTAGTGAGGTATGTCTTTTTCCTTCTTTGCAACCTCTTTCCCACAGAAGAGACATTGTGAGCCTATTTCTGCTCTATCATTATTTTCGTAGCAAGTGCTCGTCTGTGCTCCAATCTGTGGTTCGTCTTGCCAAAACACTCGTCTCATTACAACCACTATCAACAATTTCCCCCACACTGTATCTGTCCCTAAACTTCACAAATTCCATGAAAAATGCTTTTTTTCTAGAACTCCTTATGTGTGGAATACTGCTCCACTGGCCTGCTTTCCAGCCAACTACAACATAGTAGCCTTCGAGTCAAATGTAAACAAGTTATTGTTGAGTCGTACCTTTAAATAATCCAATTATATCCAATCTGTACTATTAACGATTATTACACTATCACCGTACACTTCGGACCTTGATAAGTGGCGACTCCCTTGCTAAAAAAAATAAAAAATGATAATCTTCAAATCACAGAACATAGCGATATTTTTCACCATTGTCCATTTTGGCTTGTTGAAATCGATCGAAAAAATCCCTTCCAAATATTAGTCGAAAGTTTTTTAAGGTTTACTTTGACAAGGATTTGTTTTCTGATTCGTTTGTCATTTACTTTGTTTCAATAAACACATTTGTCATTGATTTTGTTTTTGCTATTGCAGGAAACTACACCCAAAGGTGAATCCTTAATTTGAGAGCCTTAGGAGTGTGTGTGGGTTCCCACTTTTATTATTAATGGAGCAGTAGTACAACTTGTTGGTTAAATGGAATCTGCCCAGGCATGAAAGGAAATTCTATCCAGTAGTGAAGCCCCAATTAAGGTGTGCAAATTACACTTGATAGTTTCCATTACCCCAAGGTTCACTCTGATCCCATCTACTGTTTAAATAAAATCTGCTCTTGATATGACATGAAATTAAGGGGAGCGTTCCAAAAGTAATCCTTCGATTGTTTTTTTTATTTGTTTTTTTTTTTTGTTTTTTTGTTTTTTTGCACACGAATGAATCAGAGAAGATTGCAAATTAGATGATGATTGACCTTATGCATTCATTACCTGAAAGTTTTATTTCTCTACTGCAGGTGTTAGACTCTAAGAAAGCAACCCCTGTTATAAACGTGCGTCAGAAGCAGAGATGCGTTATTGAATTCTTGGCAAAAGTGTATTGCGAATGGTGGTGACTATGTAAGAAAATAAATTCTGGAGCACAAAACGTCGCTCGTTTTAATGGTACCACTTCCGTCTTCGTAACTCTTCAAAATTTGAATGTTTTAGAAAAAAAAAGTAGGAGGCATTACTATTTGAACGAACCTTGTAATTAGTTATTGAATGAAAAAAACGATAGATATCTTGTGATGATGATTAAAAACACTCAAAATGTTCACCGTATTTACCAATAGATGCTTCTGGAACAATAAAATCTATGAAAATATTTGCTGTGTTTTAGAATTAATCTTAGCAAAAATATTCTTTTAGTCATAACTAGGGCTAGGACAACAGCATATTCTTTTCATTGTTTTGACTCTCGAGTGTGTATCTGTTGATATCTTATATGCTTTTATATAGAGTGATGTGGTTCTTGGTTGATTAACTGCGTCTGTGTTGGATACATACTCGAGAGTCAAAACAATGATAAAAATATGCTGTTGTCATAACTTACTTCAATTCTTACGTATTTATATAGAAATATGTTTATTTCTTTATTTCTTTATTATATCTTGGGTTCAGTACACCGTTGGCGCATGCGTAATATGTTGGCCATCCCTAGTTTATAGTTATCTTCAAGATATTAAGATTACTACATAAAGAGGGAACTTATTTTATGATTTTTTATCTTCTAGAAGTTATTCATAACTGTGAACCAGCGATCAACACGCAGACGCAGACGCAATACATACATGACAGAAATGCTTAATATAAAAGATTGATCTTTGTTGTGCAATGTTCTCGTTACGTGATTGACATGTTTATAAGAAATAAAATCTTCAAATAGAGTCATTAATTACTTTAGTTGCTAATTAATTGGCTTTCATTCATGCAATTACTTTAATTATAAATATTTACGAATGCACTGTTTGACAAGTACTTTGCAGTTTTATGAATGCGTTTAAAACGATTACAATTATTTATTCTCCGTATTTTATGGGGTTTTTTTTCTTCTGATAAATTTTATGTGTATAATTTTGGTTATTTGGACTACTATTCTCGTCTTGAGTGTTATTGACACCGGTTGATATAACCTCCTACCTTCTTCGGCCGTATCATAAACGAACACCGGAGGATCATACTATGCGAAGATATTCAAAAGTCGCGTATGGTTGATTACATATGGCGGGAAAAACAGGTCAAGATCAAAGTGTAGTATCTGTTCCGGCAGATACTGCAAGCTATGACTAGCTAGGACTAGCTATGACTAGCAAAGACCAGATGTGGGGGCAACCCCACATGCCTGACCTTTAACCAGCTCCCATTTCCCACCTCTCGGGAGCTGGTCCCCTTTTTCCCTTCCCCCTCCCTTCACTCCTCACATTAAAAATCGGCCTTGTGCCTAATTTGCTCGGTGGGGGAGCAAATAAATACCATCTGTTCCGGCAGATACTGCACTTAAGATAATTTGTACCAGTCAATGGAGGGGAAACCCTCTATACTGGGACAATTATTATTTTTGGTAACCAGAGTGCCCCCTTTTTGCCTACTTTTAGGGGAGCTGGTTTTAACCTCACATTAAAAACGGCCTTGTGCCTAATTTGCTCTGTGGGCGAGCAAATAAACACCATCTGTTCCGGCAGATGCTGCAAGCTATGACTAGCTATGACTAGCGAAGACCAGATGTGGGGGCAACCCCACATGCCTGACCTTTAACCAGCTCCCATTTCCCACCTCTCGGAAGCTGGTCCGCTTTTTCCCTTCTCCCTCCCTTCACTCCTCACATTAAAAATCGGCCTTGTGCCTAATTTGCTCGGTGGGGGAGCAAATAAATACCATCTGTTCCGGCAGATACTGCAAGCTATGACTAGCTAGGACTAGCTATGACTAGCAAAGACCAGATGTGGGGGCAACCCCACATGCCTGACCTTTAACCAGCTCCCACTTCCCACCTCTCGGGAGCTGGTCCCCTTTTTCCCTTCCCCCTCCCTTCACTCCTCACATTAAAAATCGGCCTTGTGCCTAATTTGCTCGGTGGGGGAGCAAATAAATACCATCTGTTCTGGCAGATACTGCAAGCAAAGACCATATGTGGGGGTAACTACACATATCAGACCTTGGTCAATGTAGGGGCAACCTTCATACCAATTGTCACTATCCAGCTCCCATTTCCCACCCATCGGGAGCTGGTCCCCTTTTCTCTCCCCCTCCCTCTCTTTCCACATTAAAAAACGACCTTGTGCCTAATTTTTCTCAGTAGGGAAGCAAATAAATACAATCTGTTCCCGCAGATGATGCAATCAAAGACCATTGCCCTTGTGGCAATCTTTTGGTCCATGTAGGGGCAACCCTATATACCAAATGGCTCTCACTATCCAGCTCCCATTTCCCACCTCTCGGGAGCTGGTCCCCTTTTCTCTTCCCCCTCCCCCTCTCTCCACTTTAAAAAAACGGCCTTGTGCCTAATTTGCTCAGTGGGGAAGCAAATAAATACAGCCCATGATGGGGCATGGTAAAAAAAAATAGACAAAACAAGAACAGTGAAGAGCAAGACGACTAAGAAGCAAACGTAATATAGAATTTAATGCAATAAGGGAACCATTAATTATAAATATGATAAAGTGGAAGATCCTGACCCCCCCCCCCCCTGATAATGGATTACTCACTTTATAAAAGACGCTAGCAAGCGGTAACTAATGAGAAAGAATAAGTTAATCTTGATACTCCGGCATTCAAGATGCATTCGAGTATCAATCTCGTACTTTTTACAATGTACCTTTGTACAATAAACCTGTTATAACCAGGGCTGTGACAACAGCATATTCTTTTCATTGTTTTGACTCTTGAGTATATATATCCGTTAATATCTTATATGTTTTTATATAGACTGATGTGGTTCTCGGTTGATTCACCGTGTCTTACTGTGTCGGATATATACTCGAGAGTCAAAAGAATGAAAAGAATATTCTGTTGTCACAGCCCTAGTTATAACTTACTCTGCGTGTTGAGTCTCATTTCATCTGATTTATTTATACTGATTATATTTCCCCATCAAAGTACTAGATAAGTTCACCATTAAGAGAATATATATATATATATATATATATATATATATATATATATATATATATATATATTGTATTGGTAGTAATTATTTGTAAGTGTATCCACCAAAAGAGTGCTCAATGTTTAGACAGAGTCAAAATAAGTGAATTTAGTTTACAAACAAATGGCTACACATAAGCATACATGTTTCAGCGAAAACCCAGTATGGGAATCGCTACGTCAGGCCAAGGACATCTCATATATACGAGCAAGCAGTTAATAAAACATGTTAAAAACACTTTGAAATGAGTTAAAAACATATTTAATCTGAAAAGGAAACACTAGATAAGTGGATAGTCCTTAATCCACGGAGTTTCGAAGAAATACTTTCCTTCTCATCAGAGGGTAGGAATTAGCAAAATGCGGGATCGGATTTTGCATGCAAAAGTATTTGATGAAACAACAAGTAAGTCAAAGATCTTACTTGATAACAAAAAAGTGAAGCAGGGGGAATGTGGTGAAGAAAAAAGGTGATTACACGTGAATGGATAGTTTGGTGGAAGTTAAATAATCCAGTGACGGTAAAATCCAAATATATAACTTCAAAAAAGTTAATTGAATTTCCATTTGCACAAGTAAAATCCAAGGAAATCCCGTAATTGGAAGGTGGTCCAAAATAATCCAAAGGCAGAAATCTATGGAAAAATTCAAATGTGTACAAGGGAAAAAAGGAAAAAATTCCAATAATATTAATAAAAGAAAAATAAGATATGCTTTTCACTCGACTGCCGGGATATAAATATAAATAAGAAAGATCAGGGAAGAAAAAGAGGTGAAAAAAAAATTAAATCGTGATAGAGTTAAATATAAAATAGAGAAACAATGCATATATATATATATATATATATATATATATATATATATATATATATATATATATATATATATATATTCCAGGTTAAAGGCATTCAGGAATTAAAACAAGGTTATTAACTGTGCTCATTTGACAGGCTATGGATACCCACGAAGGGGTGCCTGCTCATGAAACTTTTGTGGTAGGAGGTACGCAATCTCCAACCACACCTCTCCTGAGTTGACATTGTTAAATACTAGTGGCAATTGAAGTGTCTGTACAGGACGACTAGAAACAATATCTTATCTTCCAGTCGTATTAAATACTCAGTCTGGGCACCAAATTTAAATTTCTGATATTAAGTAGATCATACTTTAACATATTATCCTATTCCTGAACTTACAAATCTATATCTAACCTTGCATAAACTCGTCTCTCAAACCAATGCTGATTCAACCGACATGAGTCCAGTTCAAACAGACAGAAATATATAGAAGCCAGAAATAATTGTAAGAGAGTAATAACGACAGCTGAGACAGATTACACTGAAACCACCAGGAAACGCATTGAAGCACAGAAATTAGGAACCCATAATTTTTGGAAAATCTACAACAGCGTAGTAAATAATGGGCAGCCAACGATTCCCCTACTATCAAATAATCATGAGATTGCTTGCACGGCAACCGACAAGGCAAATCTTCTTGCTAGTCGGTTTGCCTCAAACTCCACACTGGACCCAGCACACCACTCCCTCCCCGACTTTCCTTTGCAGACAGACGCCACACTAGACGATTTGAAAATCACCCTTCTCAGATGCATGGTATCATAAAAAACCTAGACACCTCAAAAGCATGTGGACCAGATCTCATTCCGGCTGTGCTAATAAAAAAATGCTCTGCTGAGATTGCTCCAGTTCTCTCCAAACTTTACAATAAATGCCTTAGCGAATCTTGCTTTCCCGACTGATGGAAAACCGCTTCTGTGGTACCAGGCTTCAAGAATTCTCGTGAAAGAACTGACTCACTAAATTATCGCCCCATTAGCTTCCTCCCACTTTTCGCCAAAATATTTGAGTCTTTAGTTAATCAAGCCCTAGTCCAACACCTAACAGCTGTTAAACTTCTGACCGACAAACAATATGGATTCAGGCAAGCCTGTTCAACAGCAGATATCTTAACTGTAGTCTCTGAACGTATATACCGTCCACTGGACAAAACAGGGGAGGGTAGAGCGGTAGCCCTTGATATATCTAAGGCTTTTGACAGAGTATGACACGATGGTCTTCTAAGGAAAATTAGATCATATGGTATCACTGGAAGAATACATAATGTAATTAAATTCTTCTTAAGTAAGAGAAAAACCCATGTTGTCCTCGACGGTCGTACATCTAAACAATATAAATGCGAGAGTACCCCAGGGGTCTATCCTTGGACCTTTATTGTTCCTGATATTCATAAATGACCTCCCTGATAAAATTGTTTCGGAGATGGGTATATTTGCCGATGACACCACTCTCTATAACAGGCACGAGGGGAAAATAAAATGAACACATATCTAAGGGAATGGCAGAATCACTAGAGGATGACCTCCAATCTGTAGTGGAATGGGGACAAAAATGGATGGTCACATTTAATGCTGCCAAGACTAAGCTTGTTTCCTTCAATAACTACAAGAAACCTTTTCTACCACTAATAGCAATGGCTAAGAATACACTACCTGAAAGTACTTCCTTTAAACTCCTCGGCCTAACGTTTACAGGGAGCATGAACTGGAATATATACATTGAGAGCATTGCCAAGGCTGCTGCAAAGAAGGTGGGCTCTCTCTACCGTGCTAGAAAATTACTTATGCCTGAAATTATCCTGTACCTCTATAAGGCCACCATTCGCCCATGTATGGAGTATTGCTGTCACATTTGGGCTGGTGCATCTGCTGCTTGTCTCTCACTCCTGGACGGGGTTCAAAAGAGAGTCACCAACCTGATAGGTCCATCTAAGCTTTAGCATCTGTCCCATCGACGAAATGTTGCATCCGTCTGCCTGTTCTACAAATACTTTAATGGTGGCTGCTCTGACGAACTGCAAGCACTTATACCTCCTCGACGTGACTACCCCCGACAAACCCGACAAACCCGACAAACCCGACAAGCAACTAAGTCCCACCCCTTTACAGTAGAGATCCCTAGGTATAAGAAAGCCTTTTACTTCAATATTTTCTTTCTCAGAACTGCAAGTCTTTGGAACTCCCTTCCGAGATACTGCTTTCCCAACTGTACCGATATGCAGAAGTTCACGTGTAATGTGAACAAACATCTTTCTACTCATCTCCCTTCATAATGCCCTCGCAAATTGTCCCCGATAGTAGCCTCCTACTTCAAAGTGGCACTTGCCTTGTTTGGGGTGAAGATTGAATTAAAAAAAAAAAAAAAAAAATGCAGAGATATGCGGAGAGCTAATACAGCACATAGAATTTCCAAATAGTCACCCATCTGGTACTAACCAGGCTCAACATTGCTAAACTTCGGTGATCTGACGAGTCCCGGTGTGTCAACACGATTATACTGTGTGTGTGTATATATATATATATATATATATATATATATATATATATATATATATATATATATATGGTGATAGTGGTGATCTATAATGATAAATAGTAAGATTGAACATCTAAAAATAAGAATGAGTTTAAGGCTGGAGAAATCGATTCTAGAATTGTCCACAAAGGCCCTGGCGTAAGGGATAATGCACCAGGTAAATTCAGTTCTGAGTGACACTCTTCTGAAGGTTAAAAGTGCAATGCTAGGTGCAGGCGATACTAAGAATGCAATTACAAATTACGGCTGACGGAACGAGATCATGCTACCCCCGTGGATTAAATAAAGAGTTCCATTCAAAATTCCATACAGATCCCAGAGTTCGGCAGAAAGATTCCTAAATTCGACAAGACACACCTGAAAAAGGTCGGAGGTTACATCGGCTGAAACATTGAGAGAATAAGACTGAAAATGAGCACAGTAGTTTGAATAATCGAAATAATACAAATATCGGTTCTCGTCTCAAAGATTCAAAAACAAAAATATACTAAAATAAAATGATGGAGTTAGAATCAATAATATATAAATATTATTATTATAATAAAGGCTTATTGGACAATAATTTATTATAATCTTTCTTTTTTAATCATTATGTAAATTAGATATCTGATCTACTCGTGCGATGTTACTATGTATATACAGTGAAATATTTATGGCTTTTAACTGGTGATTTCTCGTTAAGAACATGCAGAACAAAGGATCTTTATACTTCTTAGTGGTAACTCTTCTGTTAAAATGTACGCAATAAAAATGGCTACCTCAAATATTCATATCTGGACTCCTTAAAGTACAGATTGCTGCATGACACCAATATTGGGTTTGTATTACTATACACATGGATTCGAAAAAGTTGTCAAAAAAACAAACAAATATATAACAAATAAATGCTATCAAAGGCAAGATAAGTTACTTTTCTACCTAACTGGATAAGTTTTTAGTGTTTTTATTTCATGTAAAATGTTTATATGATCCGAAAAACATGCCCGTATGTTGTCGTGAAATAGTGTACTTCAAGCAGCTCTTATTTAAGAACTTTAACGGCACAAAGCATGCCGGGAAATATGATGCAAATGAAATAGTTTTTTAAAGCATTTTTTACATTTTAAATTTAAAAATTGGGTAGTAAAAACGCTAGACGCCACAAATACGATGTAAAAAAAGAAAACAATTTATATTATTAATATGCAACACTGCGCACAGCATTGAACACTTATTAACATATTTCTCCTTTTACCTACTAACGCCAATACAATAATTTACAACACTTTAAATAAACTATGAAGTCCAACAATACAAACTACATAGCAAACCAAAAAAAAAAAAAAAAAAAACACGAAATACAACAAAACATTTCTTAAAACATTTAAAGCAGAAATATATACTGCCCTATGAAATAATTGCAATCAGATATATATTTGTAAAACTCAATGCAACCGTAAGAAAAGGCTTGCTGAACATAAAAGAGATATAAAATATAACAATCCACTACATATACTATTCTCTCATACATTAGAATATGATCATTGTTTTAACTTTAAAGAAGTTAAACTCATTAAATTCATTTTAAAATAAATCTCACCAAAGGCTTCTTAAATCAGCACTTATTATAAACTAACACAATCAAACAATATAACGGCTACCATAATTTATCTCCTTTAATCAGTAACTGATATTAACCGATTAATTTAGATCCATTTTACGCAACATTCTCAACAAGACTTGATACATAAAATCGATATAAAAAAAAAATAATTTCATAAATTCACCCTATATTTTGTAGGTGTAAATATTTAGAGGGGAAAATAGGTACATTTTCCTCTAACGATGTTGCAATTATGATGGTGTTGCTCCTAGGATGTAATGTAGTATTTTATTATCACGATTAAATGTGTTTGCAAAGGTGTTTGAAAGCTACATAAAATAGAAGCTATTAGCCTAGGTGTACTGAATTTGCATGTCACATCTGCTGTTACAAACCTACAATAATTTTCCAGAGGGCAATTCCTGCGGCTACTTTATTAATATAGAGACGATAGCGAAGAGTATGTACACTTGCAATAATCCTATATCTATCTATCTATCTATCTATCTATATATATATATATATATATATGCATATATATACATACAAAAATAAAGACACACGCACGCACACACACACACACACACACACACACACACACACACACATATATATATATATATATATATATATATATATATATATATATATATATATACCAGTAATAAATAATAAAATGCAGTTAGCATTAACACTTTCCTGAATTTCACGGTATTATTCGATCATCAGAAGTGAAGCATCCATTGTGTTTTTTGGTAATATATATATATATATATATATATATATATATATATATATATATATATAGTAGAATAAAAAAAAAATAATAAAGTCGTCGTCTGATTGGTTGCCCGCTAATTTTCTTATTCCAGAATAAGATCATTCTAAGCAAATACTTTAGATTTTATATATATATATATATGTGTGTGTGTATGTGTGTGTGTGTGTGTGTGTGTGTGTGTGTGTGTGTGTGTGTGTGTGTGTGGCGGGGACGTTAATTGTCATATATATTTTTATGAGAAAGAGAAGAGAGGGAGGGAGGGAGAACGAGAGAGCTGTTTAATCAGTATGGCTAGATTTAACAGGATTCGAAACCAGAAAACCAATCCTCCCTTGTCATCGAAGATCAGACAAGGGAGGATGGGGTCTGGTAGTCTCTCTCCTTCTGCAGCCTTGGACTCTGCTATTGGCCAGAATTTGGTTGACAGCCCGTGCTGTGCCAATAGATATAAAATAGAATGGTTCGAGGTGCTACATAGAGCGGACTCCAGAAACCATTTAAAGATTTTGGAGTCTGTCTCTATTACGGTGCGGAAACATTCTTTGTGCCGACAGAAAGAAACATCTAACGCATTGTTTCTCTTTATGGAACTGTGAATCTTTTCTCCCGTTCTTTCCCCCTCCCTCATTGTGCCAATATTTTAATCGTTTTTTAAACGTTAATAAACTTTATTTTAGTGTCCCCGTAATTTTTGGCACATTCAATAATTCCCCACCAGAACTCTTTACTTTCGACATAGTATTATTATTTTTACGCTATCGATTTTCTCCTGATTAGATGACAGCTGAATGAGCTCTCGAGAGACTTCCGCCCATTATATTTAAAACTATATATATATATATATATATATATATATATATATATATATATATATATATATATATATGAGAGAGAGAGAGAGAGAGAGTAATTTATGAAATTAAGCTACACAGAATATTATGCGTTCCATTCTCGTGAGAATTTGTAAGGCTTAATCGCATATATATATATATATATATATATATATATATATATATATACTCGGGTTTTTTTTATATTCAAAAGTAATGGACTAATGAATTCAACGAGGTTGTTAGATAGTGCTCAATAAAAAGAGCTGATAATACTTGTTTATTGTTATATAAACATGCTCACATCCCGCTGCTACAAATAGCCACTTGTTTCAATCAAACAACAGATATCATCAGGCAGCGACTTGACTATTCAAAAGTTCAATGAATAACCTTAGCAGCGGGATGTGAGCATGTTTATATAACAATAAACAAGTATATATATATATATATATATATATATATATATATATATATATATATATATATATATATATGCAGACAGCCGTTTCGTCGTCAACAATTCCTTGATTTGGCTAGATGTACCGAGATTCGAAATTGGGATACCAAGGAAAGTTTGTTTATTTGTTTGCTGTAGGAATCTAAGTAAATATTTTAAAATAATTTAATCGTAAGAACTCTGGAATAAAAACATAAAAAAATATAAGCAATATGCAATAAAAAAAATCACCCCAATTTTTCAAGTTCAAATGTGTTTCTTTTCGGTAACACCAGGTTAAAAAAAAAACATTTTATTACATTTCTTTTTTGATAATAAAAAATATTTGACAATTGAACTTAAATCAACAAGTAATAGTTGTATAAATAAGAAAGGAAGAAGAATCCCTTTTTTATTCAAGCAACTTATAACCAAACTCAACTCACAATTTGAAAAAAAGTTATTTCTCCTCGCGTTTTATCAATGGTAAATTACAGAAATTTTATTAATATAAAAGAAAAAGTGC